>NC_079157.1:82239638-82539638 GCF_947563725.1 Argiope bruennichi | reverse complement strand
TTCGAAGCCACCACTAAGCAATTAAGCTGCTCTGAACTGGGTCAATGTCCCATAAAGTGTTTGTTTCTTAATCCTGAATTTCGAAACGACGCAAGTTCTCATTTTGAATATAAATGAAAGGCCTTCGCTTTCTTCCTAATAACAGACGAACGAATGCAGACATAAAATCAGTAACACAATTTTAAAACAGTGCGGAAATCAGCTTCGGGAAAATTCTTATTTCATTTTCCAGCAAGCAGCTAATTATTCTGGTTTGCAGTAGAGGATTTAGACAATTTTTCTTTCTGGACCATGGTTGGGAACATTAAAAATTCCCTTTTTAATAACTAGGCAGTTTAATTTCACATCAACCAACAGGTTAATGATTTGTATTACTTCAACTTTTTAATTTACTAATTTAATGAATATATATTACGGAAAAGGAAAATTTCGATAGTAAAATTCTTGTAAAATTAACAATAATTATTAATTATAATGAGTTATTTACAAATAAAAACATTTAATTATTTAATAGGTGAAAAGAAAATAATAAAAAAAATTCTTTTACAGGGCGTGTCAAGTAAATTATATATATAAATGAATAATTAATATTCCGATATACTACAAATAATTAATTGTACTTCAGTTAATAATGATTTCAATAATTCATGTGAATTCGCACAGTAGTTTGAGTAATTTTAAATTTTATTTCACAACTATGTTAATATATTTTTTAAATCAATGCACAACTACTTAGCAACCCTAAGCAGTTGTCTAATCAGAAATTCGTCACTAGGAGCCTGCTTGCATCAGTGATTCTAATGAAGTATTTTTCAAATAAGTTATTTTGCTTTTCGATGCTATATTTATTTTCGTAAGCATGAAAGGTAGCATAAGATAGTTTAGGCCTACCAGCGAACTGATACTCTGGATCTCACAAAGCACCAGTTTAGAAGATTAGTAAATTCAGACAACAGAGGAAATACTTTGCTGTTCATGAGCCACTGTAAGCAAAGAAACCAATTATAATATCTCATGAAAGACCTATCACTTACTGTCATAGAAACAAATGCAAAATATATAAGATAGAGAAATTGATAAAGGGTTAATGCCTTAGACAAAGAAAAATTCTTGCATGCCTTATTAATAAACAACAATATATTGACATGCATTACCATATATTAATATATTAAACAAAAGTTCATGTTGTTTTTTTTTTTTTTTTAATTAAAGCATTTCAGTAGTTCTAAAAGGGATAAAAGTTTGAATTCAAATTACTAAAGTATCAATAATCCATAAAAATATTTAATTAAGAGAAAGTCGTCTAATTTTTATTATGAGGTATGAATAACTAATATGGGGCATTTCTGTTTGCTTAGGGCTACCTATTTATCAATCAGTTAATGATAAAATTGGGCTCGGGTAGTTAATCTCAAAAGAAAATAAATTATTAGAGTAGTACCTATTCCTGTAAGTGAGAATTAAATTCAGTTGCTTAATATCAACATTAATAGATGTACATGGCCATTTTACAAGTTTTCCCAAAGAATATTATAGCCTTAAAAGAACAAAGAAGATGTGTCCTGCTTTAAAAAAAAATTACTTATATTAATTTATATTCATTAATTAGTCTTAATTACTTAAGAAAACTGAAAATCCTTTTACAGCTGTTATGAAGAGCTTTAAGAAATCCTAAAGATAAAGAAATAATAGAATCATATCATACCATGAAATTAAAATACTGCAATTTCATTAATGGTAAATTAATGCTTATGTCTTCATGAATACAAATGCAAATTATCGAATGTGAAAAATCACAATTTTAAATTAGAGGTTTCTACAAAAGTGTTGGATGCAGTGGTAACATCTTGGACCTAAATTCCTTTTACAAGTGTAAGAAACAGCAATTGAAATTGTTCAAAAATACTGCATTCATTAAAAAAAATTGCCTCTTATACACTTAATTTGAAATTCTGGTATAACAGAGCATAGCACATAAAATAATTTTTATGTTTAAGTTTCAGTTTAATACAATTACAACAAATGTACATATGAAAGTCAAGAAAATGCAAAATTTTAAACAAATTGCAACTGTTTATCGCTGATCTAATCAATGTCTTAAGACTTCATATTGTAATTAAATTTATGCATAAATTACATTTAAGAATGTAATGAATACAGATTTAAATTACTATTTAATTAAATTTCATTACTATCAATTCAAACCATAATTCTACAAATTAAACTAGCAAAAATAAATATCAACAATGTACCATCAAGCAAGAAAAAGAATTATTTGCAAGAGGTAATGAAACAGATTATAACACCTTATAAAAAAATTTTGCTTTTATTTTTATGAATTACATTAAGCAAATAGCAATATTAATATTAAAGGTTGTTTATTTAAAAATATGCCATCCACTTTTTCAAATGCTTAATATGTAATTTATAATACATTTGCCAAATCTGTTCTGAAAATAAACTTGAAATGTACGATTTCTATTCATATGATCTATTTGAAGAAGCGATTTTCAAATAAATTGTGTATCTGAAGAAAACAAAAGTTATTTAGATAGTAACAAAAGCTTGCAATTTAATGAATCAGACATTTCTCATCATCAAAAATAGAAAAAAAAATGTTAATAATCACTACACAAATAATCAATACAGACAAATGAAACAGTATTTATTTTTATTCACTTAACAACGAAACTTTAAGACTGAGAGTGTTTGGAAACTATAATATAATAAATTTCTCACTTCAAATATGCATAAACATTTTCAAGTGAGAGGAATAAATAAACAATATGAAACATTTCTGCTCACCCAACTTGACATTATATATAGACATACAACACTTAAGAATGCTTTTAAATTCAATTTTGAACATTTCTATAAAAATGGCACTGAAACTACTTTACATTCAATGAAGGTACTATCTGTATGGGATATTTCTTTGTCTGGGATCTATTACCATTTCATAACATAAATAGTGATTATTAAAATCCCAAAACAATTTTTAATGCAAGAAATATTATAAGAGTATACTAAAAGAAAAAAAAAAAATGAATTTCCTAGACTAAAATTTTCAAATGTAGTGTTTTTAATCTATAGAGGCAATGAGCACAAAAGCTAGTTTTCTGATGATAAAAATTAAACTATAAATATAATTAAAAGTATAATTTATTGAACTCTGTAATCCGAATTTTATTACGTATATTTTATCAAGAAATACGATTTACAATTTGGATTTAGAGGAAATAAATTTTTTTAAAAAAAAAAGACATTTAAGCATTCTTTTTTTAATTTGAAAAACATGTGTGATTTTTACTTTAAATTAAATACTCTTATAGCATTTCTCACCCAAATTCTGCTGTTATTATGGAACCAAATATTTATCAAAAAAATATTTAGTTCTACCAAAATATTTACAATTAAATATGAATAACTTAAGAATTTTTGACTGAGTGAGCTATCATAGATGTAACTGAAACAAAAATAAAATTCATTATTTTGTCAAAACAAGCAATTCTAAGCAAGAAAGAAAGTGCAAATTTTTACATGAGAAAAGCAGTAAATTAAACTGTAAAAGGAATAATCCAATTTTAACTTTACTAAAACCATTTACACAGATTCATAAGGATTCTTTATATGTGTTCAAGATAAAAATTCTCAGTTTTCTTTGAAGTGATGTCATACCAAAATATGCATAACTTGAATGAAAATATTTGAACACAGTAATAATGGATTCTGAAGATTATTACACCAATAAATGATAAAACTTTGCCTAATGAGTTTCAGTTATTTATTTGCTGAAAATTAAGCAAAGCACTTTCCTTCTTGTAAATAGAATATTCGATTTGAGATAACACAAATGAGACAGCAGAGCTTTCTTTGGATGGGAGGTGGGTAAATATGATTGCTATAATAAATGATTAACATTACTTTCTTCGATGATTAATTCACTCTATCAACTTTCCAATACATTATACAATAATATATTTTCTTATTGCACAACAAAAAGTAACATCTCACTGTACAAATGCAAAGGCCATTGGAGCCAACATTGAGATCATTAAAACTTTTATATTTGCATTTAATACAGCACAGTCTAATATTACTTATTTACAAAAACATCAGGAAATAGTCTTAACAATTCTCAAAATATTCTGATTATGTCTTGCCTAAAAAGATACACTCTGTTCTTGCATATATATTTGAGCACAATACTTCTTTCATGAACTAATCGATTTTAAAACTGAGGAATGCAGCATATTAGGCATTGTTAAAATTTAAATATAACAAAATCTATATTTCACTTCATATGAGTAGAATTCAGGTCTTTGAAAAAAAAATTGAGATTACATCTACACTGAAATAGTAAAGTAATAGAAAATCATTTGAGAGCCAATTCTGCTAATCATCAAGACTGATATAATCTTAATAGGGTCATGCAATCTTCCAGCTACTGCTGTTACAATTTCAGTGTAATTACAATTTTGTAGATAACTTACCAAGATCTTTATATTTTTAATGATTCTTTGGTTCATAAATGGATATGAAAAGTTGAATTGCAAAATAAAAATAGATAATCTGGAGAATAAGGTCTGTCCTTAAACAGATGAAGTGCAAGTCAGCCACCTTTAAGCTGAAATCACAAAGATATGTACAAGAGTCGAAAACTAAAGAAAAGAAAAAAAAAAGCCCAGGAAGCATATTGTGGGATGAGTATTAAAACTACATAAATAAAAACAAGTTACATCAAGTCATTTTGAGAATAAGTGAATCAACTTGTCTGTTTATAGATGCAACAGTTCTTTAGCTGCAAACTTCTAACAATTACCTAATCTTCAAAGGTACTTTCTATGCACTTTTCTATATTTATCCAATTCTGTAGTTCTTAGTTATAGTATTCACTCTTAATAATCTTCGATAAAATATATTGTTATACTTGCTACTTTAATATACTATTATTTAGCAAATAAAACATGCAAAAGGTAACATTTCAATAATATTCTACCCTAAGATTTCTCAAAGCCAAAATTGGCAATTCATTATTAATCTCATTTTTTTAATGAAAAACTCTTAGTATTCAAAAACTCAAATTTAATATATTTTTTGAAGTAAATAAAAATGCAATGAATTTACCATTCCTACAAATCTTGATGTATAGGATAGGCAGTCTCAGACTCGAATTACTTCAAAGCAAATAAATTTATTTCCCCCCTATAATATTTATTATAAACATTGAAATTTATTATAGGGAATATCTTATCAAATTCAAAATAGAGTGAACTCAATATGAATACTCTGATTTTAAAGCTTCATTTTACAGTTACTATATTTCATTCCAATGGGCATAGAAAAAAAAAGTTATCAAGTTCCAAAGGCAAGTATTACAATTGTTCAATAATTGCTTCTTTTATTATACTGTATGCATCAAGACTATAATATGATTTGTGCAAACTTTTTGCCATATCTTTAACAAAGTCATATGCAATAGAAACTATTCCGAATTGTGTGCAATTTCCTTCATGTTCAATGATTAACACTGATTTCAATGTTAATCATTGGACATGAAGGAAATTACACACAATTTAATTTTGATAAGGTAGCCATCATAAATTATCTGATCTCTGCCAGCTAAGCAGCCAATCCATCAATACATTTACATTTAATATATAATGCCTCCATGTTCAATGATTTGAAAGAATGTATCACAGACAATATTGCTGGCTTTGTCAGAGATATATTACAGAAGATTTATCAAGAACTGCATCCGAAACATGATAAATGCAGTGTAATAAAAAGAAGACCTATATTGAATGTTTGCCTTCACAAGGTAAGTGCAAATATGCATATCTATTGAAATGCATATCTTTCAATCACAATTACCCATTACAAAAGAATGTTTTAAAATCAGAGTATTGTTTTTTAGTTATCTTGAGAAAAATATATCATTTGCTTTATCTTACATCAATGTTTTGTCTAAAAAATAAAAATAAAATTATAGCACCAAGCATTTTAAAAAGTAAACACAAGGTTCACATAAAAGTATTTAGCAATTAAATGAAGAAATATAGCTAATGGCATTGTCCATATATATTACACTATTCATTGTAACGAAAATTGTAATCAGTAGTAACCATCATATTTAGTAAAATTCATCCTTTTAGAAACGTTTCGCTCGGTTCTTTCTATCATTTAAATAACTTGCGAGTATTATAGTAATGAAATCAAAATGATGTATTATAATAAATTCAAAATCAGAAAGCACTAGATGCCGACTTGAAATCGTAAGAGATGAAACTGGCAAATATTAAATAATTTGGAGCTGTTATTATTTCATACCTTTTTCCCAAATCTGAGTTCAGAAAACTTAGCCTAATTTGTGAAAAAAATAATAATCCCAAATTAAAGTTAGTAAGATAAAAATAAATAAATCCATTTCATTTTAGTTTTTTTTTTTTTTTTTAACAAACTTATTAGAATAACTTACCCACACAAACACACACTAAAAAAAATCTGTAAATATTTAAAAATTGAGAACTGTGATGTCTTCAGAGAGTTGCTTGCTTTAAATAAGAAGAGTGGACACAATGAAAATAATAACCACATCATATAAGGAGAGATAACCAACAGCATATGGCCAAAAAAGTTACTAAAAAAATTGCTTTATATTTGATATTCCAACTTCACAAATAGAAATTAGTTACAATTTATGTCCAAATAATATTCATTGGAGATTTATTCAAAACTCTGAATCTCTAATGAATATTATTGAAAATGCTCTTTCTTGGCAAATGCTTGAGAATTGAGAAAGTTCTCTTAATTATCATGCATTTGCCAAGAGAGAGCATTAAATTCAAATTCCAAATAGATTTTTATTCCTCTCAAAATTAAATTCTGCTCAATAGGGTGTCCTGCACTTTCTTTTTAAAAAAAATTTACAACTTAAATTATTAAATTACCATACAAGAAATCAATTAGTTTCATTAAGTTACTAAAAGTATCTAATGGCTGAAATGGAATTTCAATTAGCTATTATCAAGTTTTAAAACTTGCATCACACTTCATTATTTCTGAGCATTAAATCCACACAATATTATTTAATCGCAGGAATTGCTGTAAATTTGAGATTACATTTGTACAGCATTTTTCACATTTTTAATAAATATCAATATTCATTGAAAATTAAAATAACTGCTAAATAAAATTTAATAAATCAAAACACATTCATTGAAAGAAAAATAACTTTAGCTTAAGAAAATTTCTATAACTGTACTATTCACATCACAATTTTATAATTTTTACAAGAAATCTATATAAATGCTTTTATCTTTCTTGAATCGTCTCCACATGCAAATCAACTCTCCAGTTCAACAGAACACTGTTTTGCACATATATGCGCTTTACACATTAAATAAACCTTTTATTTAAAAAAAAAAAAAAATGTTGATACTGCATGTTAATTTACTTCCGACAAAAATGTTTTTATAATACACTGAGCCTTTGGTTTTAAATTTAAGAAAGCCTCTTAGTTATAAAACCGAAATGGATTGATACTTGATGTGAAAAAATCGTTTAACGTTGATGCTTCTGAAAACCGTCTGTTGTCGCCATTTCTTGTATTTAACCTAGTTCTTGGACAACTACGAGATCGTTTGCTCTTTGGCTGCACTTGTACAATTTCTCTGCAATTCGGGCAAGTTGCTTGCTAAAATAAACAGTATTCATTTAAAATGGTTAAAATGCAACAAAAATTATCACCACTACAACAATATGCAGATATATGTAGTTTAAAAATAACCTTTTTAAACAAGCTATAACCAAAAACTAGATTCTCTATAATTTCAAAGACGTTCCAAAATAAACTTATGATAGAAAAATTCAAACAAATATTCAAACAAAAGCAATTTGTTTGGAACAAACAGATTTTGTAAAAAAATTTTTTAAAAAAACTGCGCTAACATAACAAATGCTGCAATGAGGGTGAATAGATTAATTTCATCTTAAAAAATAAGAATTATTTAAATATTTTTTAGCACCTTTAGAAAAAAAAAAAAAAAAAAAGAACCAACATTAACCCAATATTTATTATTATTATTATCAAACTATAAGTTCAAATGAAATAAAGTTGAGTATTGAATGACTAAGTTAAGTGTGCAATTTTATACAAATATACATATAAAATACTACCAGGAATCACTGAATATTTTTCACCAACATTGAAATAAAGTTATTTAAAATGAAAAGACTTCCATTGCATATTTTAAATTATTTAATTTCATAGCAATTAATAGCATCAGTGGAGAAAACAGTTATATTGTTACATCATTAAACCCCCTCACTATATATCCTGCGATTTTCACAGCAACATAGAAGTAGAAAAATTTGTGCAACCCGTGATTTCCTTTAACATTTTATTTACTTTGACATTTTAAACAATTTTTAAAAAACCTCATCCATTCTCATTTTCCTAATATAAAAATTATCAAAACCATATAAAGGCGATTTAAGAAAATCAATTAACTCCATGAGAATAGCATTTTCATATCATCTTTTATCCTCTCCAATGAAAGCACAACACAAAGCACGATTTTTTTTTGTTCTTTTTTTTTGCTTACTTATTTTCTTCCAAAACACATTTCTTATTGATGAAAAATTTACTAAATTCATTATGCATTCCAACATTTTTAATAAAAAGCTATTGACAATTCATATTTGAAAAGCATATAATGTTACCAGATATTGCTTTTGTGAAATATAAGTTTTCCAATAATTTGTTCCATCTATACCTGCTTTTCACTTTATCAATTGTAGAACAAGATACATTATTTTCAAAAAATCATACTGGCATTAGCAATTTACTGAAGAAATAATTTCAACTGAGAAATTTTCTTTCAAAACTATAAAAAGCACAATTTTTGTTTTGTTAACTTACTAGCCGCCTTTGGCGACCAGCCGGTTCGCCAATCTTAATGTTCATTTAAATTTTAATAATTAAATCTTTTACGCAATTCCTACTTAAATAGATTCTTCATCAAAATATTTTAAAATTTCAAATTTTGATAGTCATATAATTCACTCGTAATATTATAAAGGCCTTCAGTCATAACGTGATATGTATCTCTCTAATTTTCTGTTAACCCTCGTAGAAATTATGCTTTAAATTAAAGTGCAAAGGATTAATCTGCAATTAATATAATAATATTTTTTACTGAAACAAAGCATTTTTTTATAATATGATTACTGATAACGGAGTCACTGAGCATTTAAACTTTATGGGTACTAAAGAATATCTTTCTTAATTTATGTGATATCTCAAGAATTTGTCAACAAAATTTTCTCAGATTCATCATGAACAGATCGATTCATTAACAATGTTTAATTTAAAATGCATCAAACACTAAGAAAATAAAATGAATTGTTTAAAATAATCGGTCGAAAACAGGTTTAAAAAACTACTTAAAAAACGATGTACTTAAAACTATAAGCAAATACAAAAAATATATAACTAACATAAATACAATTTAATTACAAAAGCATGCAACTAACCTAAAAATAATTTAAATCAAGAATTATCTGCTGATAATATTGTCAACAATTAAAACACAATGCGCATGCATGAATTTTTCTATGCCAGTTAGGGTAACACTATGCAGATCAGAAATTTTTAACTATTTTAATTCAAAAGTACTTCAGAATGAATCTGAAAGATCGATTCATTAACAATGTTTAATTTTAAATGCATAAAACATTAAGAAAATAAACAGAATCGTTTGAAATAATCGGCCGAAAAATGTTAACCCTAGCCTCATTACTGTTGGGAAAAAGAAAAAAAAAAAAAACTAAAGCCTTACTCATTTGGCGTTGAGGAAAATAAAAAGATTTTTTGGCGGGAAAGTATCTTCTCTTTCTGCCATAAAAATTAGAGACTTATTACAAGGTTGCAAATGCCATGAGTACACAGAATTTTATTTTCAGAGTCCCAATATAGAAAGAAAGAAAAATGAAAGAAAAAACCCTGAATACGCTCCAAAGCTTTTTGACAGACCAACTTAAATTCAAATTTTCTGAAAGAGATACAATTTTAGAAATAAGATAACTTAATAAATTACAATTATCTTTTTTTTTTGTTGTTGTTGTTGTTGTTACAGTGCAGTACAATGTTATATGCATATGAACATACGAATCTGTCAATGAATTGACAGATGGTCAACTTATTTGGTTCAAAATTTTGGTATTGATCAATACTTCAGAAGCTGAAACTGCTGATTACATTTTACCCATGTAATATTTTACATTTTGAAGTTATCCTGTTCTTTTGTACTCAAACAAACAAATAAACAATAGGAATGGATTTCGCTCAAAATTTGGTTGATATCAGCAAATTTAGAATTGGGAAATTCCAGCTCAAAGCATTTTTTTAAGTTATTATTTTCACAGATACGCATAATACAAAAATGTGTTATTCGGAGATTTCAATCACGGGGATAGAACAAAATTTTGAGTTCAAATATTTTAAAGATGAAAATTCTTTATGTTTCAATAGTTTGTATACGAAAAAGTAAAAAAGGAGTTTTATTGGTACTAATTTAGTTTTAGTATCTTTATGCAAGAAAAGACCTATAAGTAACTTATGAATCTCATGAACATTTGATTTATTTTTATTTTTGGAAGCCTTGAATTATTCAGTGTATTTATTTTTAAAAGTCCATAAAGAATCAAATGCATATTTTCCAGCCTATAGTTAAATTCTAAACTTTTACACAAAATTTAATTGAAATATACTTCATTAATTCACTAATGGAAAGTCATAAAATGATGTTGAAATATAACAAATGCTCTACAAATGAATAATCATGTGCAAGCAAGGATGAACTGATGTTACTGTTAAAAGAATAGCATGAAAACTTAAAATTAATTCTAAAAAGAAAAGATTTTCCCCCTTTACGTAAACAAGTAAAAGGAACTGAAAGAAGAGTCAAGTATATGAAAAGTATATACTTCTCCCATTCTATCAGATTCATAAAAAATATTAAACATTGAAAGATCTGAAATTGCAAAGAAAATACAACCTATAATCAGGCAAATCTAGCAGTATGCAATGTTTTTTTTTTTTTTTTTTTTTTTATCATCATAAGAAAAATATGAGCACCAGGATAAAATAATGACCATTTTTAAGACCCTTAAAAGGCCATAAAAAATAAACAGTCTTTAAGAACTTTTAATAACGCAACACATTCTGTGAATTCTGAGTTTTCAAAATATAAGTTTTGTAATTTTTCTTCCCTTAAACACATGCATAAAAAAAAATCAAATTTTCTATTCATAAAATTTGTATTTCCAATAAAATACAATATTCCATTTTTGTTTTGCTATTATCATTTCCTTTTGTTTAACATACCCTACCTACAATAAGATTGTAACTTTTAGTAAAGAACTTACAAATGGAATTCACAGAACTTAAAGGGTCATAATTACAATCAATGATTTTTACTTTACAAGAAATTATATGTTTATATAATATATACTAATTATAAGCTAACATTTAGAGCTAAATATCAACAATATAAACAGCAAATTTAAGACATAAAAAAATTAAAATTTATTTAAATGCTGCATTTTCTACAGTTGAATATATCGTTACATAATAAAAACAGTTTAATGTAAAACAAAACTATAAATCTTTAGTGTCAAAAAAAAAAGCAAGTCAACTAATGTTTCATACAGTCTGCATGATTAAATTCATAATTGAACTACTAAATAATATTAAAGAGATAAGATTTCAAACCTTATTTAAATGTTTCAGTTATTATAATTAAGAAATCAAAAACAGGCATTAAAAGTAAATATTACAGAAACATACCCTTTCTAGCCAAGGAGTGATGCATTTTTCATGATATAGATGATTACATGGTAGTCGTTTTGCTTTATCCCGTAAGCGGAAATCATCCATGCACACTGTACATTGCATACCTTTTTCTGAGGGTAATAATAAAATGAAACACACTTTTAAATTAAGAAGACACAGCATATATAATAATTTACATAACACAGCATTTTTAAATACTTTCTTACAATATTCTTTTATAAATTTAAGTTATATTTAGAAAACAGCCTAAATAATCAATCAAAATTGATTCAAGTTCATTTTGTCTATTTGCAAAATCCTCTTAAATTTAAAAAGCAGGAAAAACTACAATCCTATCTCAAAAATTCAGAAAACAGCTAAATGTGAAGTAAATAAATTCCATTTCAGATAATTCACAACATAAAACTTTCAAACAACTGAACTAACAAAGAAAAAATTCAAATTCAAAAATATTAAAAATTAATTTAAGGAAGATGATTAACTTTTTAAGTTTTTAAAAATTTTCTAAAATGTAGCTGGTTTGTCTTTTGGACTAATAGATGTTTAAGTTAAGAAGTTGCTATATATTT
Source organism: Argiope bruennichi (assembly GCF_947563725.1). Taxonomy (NCBI): domain Eukaryota; kingdom Metazoa; phylum Arthropoda; class Arachnida; order Araneae; family Araneidae; genus Argiope; species Argiope bruennichi. Next base: position 82,527,212 of record NC_079157.1, on the reverse strand, counting down.
TTTTTATCAACACTTGTTAACAAATATAATACTCAAGAGATTTTCATACAGGCAATAGCTCCCCCCCCCTTCTCAAAAATTGAATGTTAATATGCATATTTCAGTTTCATAGATGTTAAAAGATGAACAGCTATAATCCAAGACAGCTCAATTAGGCAACATGGGAAAATGTAGAGTATGGGCTTCCTTGCATCAGAATGGCACAGCAAAGTTTTAGATTTTGTGTCTTAGATTTACACTTTTACCCTCACCGATGTCATTTTTAAATTTTGTGTCGCCAATTGAAATGCTTTCAAAATAAAAGGAGAAAGTTGCCAAGTGGATTATTCTTTTTTCACACTACATTTAAATACGTATTTATTCATTATCAATTTAATCAATAATCAAGCAACCATTTTCAATCACAACGATGAGAAATACCAATTTAGACAGAAATGCGATAATATTTGAATTTGTATACAATAGGAAATTTTAAAAACAAAATTGACTCTATTATTCTTTCATATTATTATATTGAGGCGAAGGATACATGGACTATTTCAATAATTAATAATATTATTATAATTAAAATATCAATACTGAATAATAAAAAAAAAATTAACAGCAAGCATTACATATTTGAATTGAATTACAATAAATAATGATGTACAATATAAATTGTAAATTATGCGTTTAGTAAATCAGTAACGAAAGAAATTAATTATGCAGTTTTTTCCATCTTAAGAAAAAAATAGCCACTTGGATTTTTTTTTTTTTTTGTCACTAATATAGAATGCACATCAAATATATATAGTACAACTGCAAACTTTGCATCCTAATAGAAATATTTTCCCATGACCACAATTCACAGGAACATTTTTGCCACCTTTCTCTGCAAAATGATCTATAGTAAAATATATGATCTATGCAAAATAAGCTTTGATGCTTGATACTTAAATTTGTCCAGCATCTATGAACATTAGCAATATATAAATTTCCATATTTTTTTCATACATTAAAAGATTATATTTTTTTAAATACTCTCAGAATTGTAGGGCTAAGCTAGATTTTTAAGATCAGTCCAAAACAAACAAATATAAAGCACAGTTTTTTTTTTTTTTTTTTTTTTTTTTGCATAAATAAGAATAAAGTAAAAATTTGAAAAACTTGCCTAGAAGATCTGTAGTAACAGCAAGAGACGGCAATGATTTAATTTGATCTTTAGCAAGTGGTGGAGGACCAGAAATTTCAACTTCATCTAATAACTAGAAGAAATAAAAGTATATTTAAATTAGTAAATTGTTAGATTATCTTATCTAATGTTTGCATCTTATTTATGTTTGCATTTCATATTGATTATCTCGGATATCAATTTTGCAGTGAAGATATCGGGCAACATCTAAAAACATTGCACAGCATTCATGATGAAAAGCTTCAAACATAAAATAATCTCATTATAAATTTGTTTTTTCAAATATAAGCTAAAATTATTCTCTAACTTGCATTATAGTCAATTTAATTGTTGTGACGTGACTGTAACATTTTGTGTTCACTGTAACATATTGTGTGCCACAACATGCACAAGTGTACAATAGTAACATTTTCTGCACACATGTGCAACAGGCATTTTCATCTTCATTGCCTGCATAGTATCGATTACACATTAATATAGTACAAATTATGCCCATATAGAGATTACTATTGTATGTATATTATATATATATTACACCGTATACAATACATTTTATATGAACATCTATCTTATATTATGGCCAGTAGGGAAACATCTTTTAATTGTGCTTTTACAGATATAAAATAAAATATGAGTGCCATGTTGCTCATATATTAACAATATCAAAATAAGCTAAAAACAGATAAAATTAATTCAAAACTCAAACAATTCAACCAAACCATACATCATATAATAAATATATAAAATGAATGCAAATTACAAAAGGAAAGAAAAAAAAAAAGACGTAATGGTTTCTAAGACATATTATCTACTTGGCAGTAGCATGCAGTATAAGATGGTTTTTTGTTTTGTTTTGCTTTAATTTAAACATTGTCTTTTAGAAATTTAAGAAAATGCAACAAATAGAAAAATTAATAAAAACTTACTTGTGAAGCAAGAGCATCAATTTCTTCATCACCAGTATAATCATCAAAATACCTAAAAACAAATTCCGCATTTTTAATATTTATTTCAGAATTAAAATAAAAAGTATTTAATATTTCTCTATAAAAACTTATGGCAAACCAATTTCTTATAAATATAAAATTCCAAAACAGTTTTTTTTTTTCCCTAGTTTTAATGTTTATTAATTTTCTATGCAACAGTACAAATTTAAAAACAAAAATTATCACATCAACAAAGTTAGGTGCATTTTAATTTTAATAGGTCTTAAATTACATTTTTTTCCCCAATGTTTAAATTTACTTGTGAATACAAATTATCTATGAATTATTTCTTTCCAAATTTTAGTTTATTGCACAACTAAATGCAACTTTTTAGAGCTGGATAAAATTTTAGAGCCATTCAATTAGTTTTTGCAGCAGTTTTTATTGATCTGTATCCATAAATGGATAAAGATCTTGTATCCTGTGTGAAAATTAGGATTAGGGGGGGGAAAAGTTTAGTTACATAAAATTTTCTAGTTGGGGAAAAATTCCAACACAATGTTTCAACTAAAGATTTAAATCAATTCATCTCAGAATTATTTAATAGAAGTTTTTTACTTTCAAAATACCAACAAAAATGAATCCCAAAATATATTGAATGTCAGAACATTTTCTTTTTAGTGTTCTTTGACTGAAGAAATAAATGATACTTGTTTAATCTCTACATCCCTGCAGCCCACCATTAAAGGAATAGTCTAATTTTGGAAGAAGGGTTGGGGGAGTGAATTGATTTTTCCTGACATTTTGAACTTAAAAAACCTTCTTCATGATGTGAAATTTCTTTTCTCATTCATTACATTAATTTTCATGCCCAAAAAATTAACCAAATCAATAATTAATTTTTAAAAAATTTCGAATAAAAAGCTTTTAAGAATTAGAAATTAAAATAAATTCAATTTAAGATTAGGATAGAAAAAATAAAACAAATGCCAAAAAAAGTTTCTTTCACTTCCTGCATTAATCCTATGAGCCCTGACCACACAATACCCATCCGTTCGACAGGGACCTGATTCAGGCGCTTTGGGGCGGTTAAATGAGTTTAAGGGTTGAATGTATTTCTCCACAAGCACTCATTTAAACTGCCCCAAAACGGCTGAGTCAAGCCCCTGTCAAAAGGGGTGATATAGGGTGGTCAGGGTTCATGGTATATATATATTGTAGCTTTTCAATCTGAGAACTGATGAAATTGATCACTAAAATATAAGCAGTTGAACTAGGTGTCAGTAGAGCTATAAAAACTGTCACAATCATCATCATTTTATATATTGTTTCAACATTATTTTACAGGAAAATACTATAAAAACCCTTATTGATGAAATTTCCAATAAAATTCATAATTTAGCATTTACTAAGTTTTCCATTTCCAGCCCAATTTTCTACATAATAATAAGAAAGACTTTTCCTTCGCAGAGATTGTTCTCTATGAAACTTTCTTTCATGCAACTTATTAAGATAACACGAAGGTAAATGTCATGAATGCTCAGATCTTTATTTCCACAGTACCACATGAGCATCTTGTGCAACAAAGTACAATAAATAAAACAAAGAATGAATATCAAAAGTCTAATTTGCAGCGAATGAAAGTCAAAATCAACAAGAATTACAAATGTAGTATACAGATCACAAATTTTATTTATCTATGTTTAAGAGATTGAGTTTATGTGCAAGTACAGATAGATGACTGATTCAAATAAATTTTGAATTAAATAATTCAAATTGAATTTTGAATTAAATAATTCAAATTGAATTTTGAATTAAATAATTCAAATTGAATTTTGAATAAAATAATTCAAATTGAATTTTGAATAAAATAATTCAAATTGAATTTTGAATAAAATAATTCATCCAAAATTTGATTACGAAATCTGCACATTAGACATTAAAGCTGTGTAGTAAACATCATTTATCAAAGTCACTGCATTTTGGACACTGCATCACCGATTAGGTGATAACCTGATCAAAGTGGTATCAGATAGAAAAAAGTATCAGATATACAAAACTAATACAGACTAGGAAGTATCAGATACTATCAATATCAGTTTTTTGACTCAACTGATAATGACTAGTATTATTTTGGTAATATAATGAGCTTCCATGACTTTTTTTTTTTTTTTAACTGCATCCAAAACCATTATGGCTTTTTACTCTATGCAATAATGGCATATATAAGAATGAATAATACCTGCCTCATGTATATTCACTATATCAACAAAGACTTTCTTCTTATAACATATCAGTCTATCAATATCAAAATAAAGTCCGATAGAGAATAGTCATAAGCAATCTTCTTTTGAAGAGAAACTCCAAACTGGAATCGTATTCCTAGCAGTATTAAATACAAGTCTTGGCACAAGTATGAAAACCAACACCTATCAAGCAACCTAATTTCATTACTATGAGAAAAGAATTAGTTATTGCCTATATCAGGTACAAAAGTATTCAGAACAATGCAGTATCAGCATTAGCCTGTACCTGATACAGCAAAATCAGGTAACAACCCAACAATAGTTTATATGCACATGAAAGTATAGAAAATGGGCAATCAACAAATCTGGTTCAAAATTTGATACAGAACAATACTTAAAATGCTAAATCTGTGTAACAAATTTTCTTCACCTAAATTTTTTTTTATTAGTAGTTATTGTAATTTCAGACTTCAATGAATGAAATTCAAAATATTCAATAGTGTAATTTTGCTAATGTTACATTTGGGATTTAAAAAAAATTTTTTTTGATGGTTTTTTGAACATGAATTCTGAAATAGGATTATCACTTCCACTTTCATTTTATAGCATATATAATTTTAATTTATACTCACAATATTTTGCTGCAAATTGATTCAATTAAATTCCTATTTCTAATTTATAACAAATAATCAGAAATTTTAAAAAACATGCATTCCATATTAAAATTTAATAGCCTAAAAAATCAATAATCTGAGTGAGCTAGCTGGTCACCAAAGAATACTAGTACTATATAATTCTATTAACAATTGAAAAATTTAGTAGCAGTGCAGCTTTGATATAGATCCCTATTGGTGATATTTTGTATTGGCGATTTTTTTCTATTTGGCACTTCTCATAATCCGGAAACTTGGACACCATTCCCAGGTCGATATCAGCAATAAGTTTAGCAAGGCAACAACAAAAAAATTGCCAATACAAAATATCACCAATAGGGATCTATATCAAAGCTGTACCTAAATAACACTTACCGAAAGCTAACAAATGGTGAATCTAAATAAAAGAGAAAAAAAATATTTGATTATTCTGAAAACAGAAGAAATGGAAAAGCATTTCACTCTCAAAAATTAAAGGAATTGCAACAAAAATTCTTCAATTTTTTTTAAGTAATTTTAACATTTAAATACAATATATGCATAAAAAAATATAATTATTAAAATAATATTTATATTAGAAATGTTACACTTTTAATGTAATAAATCACAACTAAAATGCAATTCCATATTTAATTTCTTCCAGTTGGAAAATGTATACATATATTTGAGCAAGAAATTTAATTAGAAAGTAGTTGCATAACATGTGCTGCAAAAGGAGAGGTGGGACTTAATATTTCCACGATATATCCCTCCAGCATTCTTCGACATATTGAACATAAGCTAATAATAAACTTTTGTCATTTATATTAAATTAGAAGTTAGCATTATGCTGTATTTCTAAAGATGTTCAAGATATAAATTTTAAATAAGATTAATAACATGTTACATAGTATTATTTCCCGAGATAATTAAAACTTACCCTCACCTTCTTCATCAGCACTTAACAATTCCCGCATACTGATATGCCTCATTACATCACTAAAGGAGCTATTGGAGAAATACATATATATTGTTCATAAATTTAAGAATTTCTGGTTGAAACTATAAAAACAAATTGTACATTAAATAAGAAAGCCAGATAAATTAATTTCTCAACTTCAAATCATAAAAATATTTTCAATTCCTAATTAAAAGAACATTCTTTAATCTGCACATAATTGTTTTAGATAATCAATGAGATAATTTCATTTCTTTGTAGCTTTACATCTGATAATTCTTTGTAAGAACAGAATTAACATGTATGTGAGTATAATCAAAACCAACTATTAAAAGTCCATTTTTTAATAAAATATCTCAATCATTTCCAATATAAGATGCTATTATATTATTATTACCACATTTTGCCTTTCTTTAAAGATTTTAACACTGAATATCAATATCATGAAACTGAGAGAAATAGTTTGCTTCGGTCACTTCAGCATTTTTTCCAGCATACTACGCTTTCATATCAATCTACATTCTTCATGCATAGCATAATTTTGAATGAAAAATCTACAAGCTAAAGTTTATACTAAAAAAAATATTAAATAACAATAAAACAAACAATTAATAATTAGCATTCTGATTTTAATCCATAAAGATTTAAACATTCACCTTTTAGAAACAATTGTTTATTTTCTTTGTATTTATTTGTTGACTTCCTTTTCCATAGACACTAATTTTTTTTTATGTATTCAAATAAAAAACATTTTGTATCTCGAGTCTCATCTGAAGAGAATATTAAAAACATTTGATATTATGAATGATCTTTATTACATTTGAAGACAAATTTCACAATGAAACTCAAACAACTTTTGCAAACTAAGTTGACTCGCTAGTAATTCAAAGCAAATTACTTGAATGAAGAAAAGAGAACAGTTTATGATTCTGATAGCAACATTTTGCAACTTCCTAGCACTATATTATCCCAAAGATTCAATCCAATTTGAATTTATTTAAATTGATTTATTCTGGAAATTTCATTTTATTTAAATATTTTTAATAGCAGAAAAAAATTTGTATAAAATTGATACATGCCATATTTTTGAAAATAGTCAATAAACTAGCAACTTTGGCAATTCCTCACTGATTGTAATAGACTACTCCAGATCCCCCCCCCTTCATTTATCACTGGCATGTGGTTAATGCATAATTACAAAAAAAGACTGGATTTAAAAAAATCAAAGAGATGTTTCTCAAACATATTAATCTACCTCTCCTTTACATTCAATCGAAAAGGTTACATTTGGTTAATTAAATCAAGACATATCAAGACATTATCTTTTATGATTTTAATGATAAAATTCTATTAACATTACTAAAATTGTCATCAAACTTATATACTCACTCTGCTCTAAATAGTCTACGTCTCGGTGTGTCCACATCATCTTCTTCTTCCGGTAAATCCTCCCCAACATTCATCAACACCCGACTAAAAAAGTTGTCCATGGTATTCTAAAATATAATATTTTATAGGGTTAAGTAAACTTTCAGAAAAGATATCAATAATAGAAAAGCAGCACTTAGAATATTGCAAATCAGAACAGATATATAAATGCATACATTCAAAAGATTTCTTTTACAAATCTCTACACTTTGACTTAAAACTTAGTAAATAAACTACAGTTACAGATTTTGTTTCATTTCATCCCTTCTTGACAGTTGCTTTCTTATACTCAATGAAAAAGAAAAAATATATACAGAAAATGACATAACTTAAAAGAGACATTTGAAAATCGCAATGTTAAAATTATGTCTGCAAGTCTTTCACTGTAAATCCTTGATTTATATACAGACACATTTTAGTCAGAGTTTGACTAATGTAACAAACATACAAGCAACATTTAATAGGAAAGCTATTTCTAATATGCTGCTAATAATTTTTTTCACTATCAACTTACTAAAATGAGAACAATTTTAATATTCTTAATTTTTTTTAATTATATAAAAGAATTTCAAACATAACATTCGATTTTATATTGATCATAATTAAACAGACCAAATTAATACATTAAAGGCTAACTGTATTATATTTGTTCAAATGAGATCAGAAAAAAAAAATCAATTTTTCTTGAATATTTCCGATTTTCTTCCTAAATACTTTCAATCAATTAATTAGTCTATACATCCATTTTTCAATTATTTATCTATGTTGAAAGTTCCTTACAACAAATCATTGTAAAAATTTTTAAAAATACTTAAACAATTATCAAACATTATTTAAATGTAACTGATTTGACATAGTAGTTCTGTTATAGGTAAGAACTGAGATCAGTGTTAGAAATACATAAAAAAGTCAAACAAATACAAAACTCACTTACCGGAAGGAATGAAAGATTGGAAACATCTTCTAAGTCTGAATCATCATCCTCATCTGGACAAGAATATGTACTAGGAAGAGGAAAATCAAAAATTATTAGCTGCAAAATAGTTTAAATATTGATAGCCATAAAACTTCTCGACTTACTCAACATTGTACAAGTCTTTTGATACTTCTTCAAGAAATCCACTAGAGCAATCAGGACAAATCAATTCTGCCTAAAAATTAAAATTATGAACAGCAATATTGAAACAAGGTAATCAAGGATCATAATGAATACATAGACAAAAATAGTTTTATTTAAATTCACATTAACATTGTTTCAATTTTCCATTTACCAACAACATAGTGATTTTGCCTAATTTAATTAGTGATGTAAATTATGATTAATATTTCTTAAGGAATTCATTACATTTCATTATCATAATTGTTATGGCATTTAATATTATTTTATTTAAAAAATAGAAACATTTTCACCCAATTTTCACCAAAACTTAATAGCAACAAAATATATTTTAGTTGAATAAACAAATTGCAATATTTTATATTATATATATTTTAATTATAAATAATTAAAATATATATAAAAAAAGCATGAATTTTAATAAGTTGTCTTGTTAAATATGTGTGAAGGTATCTTCATAAATTATAGCTTATTTACTTATTTTATAGATTATCATAGGGCTCTAATAACAAAAGCATTAAATATTTAGATCTAAGAATTAAATGGCGAGATTTTATTTTTTGTTTAAGAAAAACAAATTAAGAAAATAGATCAAATTAGTATATTATAATTTTGCTTGTCTATTTAAAATAAAAAATTCTATGAGAAGGAAATGTTCTGTGCTATTTCTCCTTAAACTGTCAGCACCTTGAAATGTACCCTAACCCACAACTGGCTATATTTATAAATATGAGCAGAAAGTGCTTCAATACAATTAATTATAACATTAGAGAATAAATGTTTTTTTATATCAAAGACATCACATATGAATAAATGAATAATAATACAACAAGCCTGTAAAAGAAAAAAATCCTATAATAATTATAACACTACAATACCATTATATGTAAAAGTACAGAAATATAAAAAATCAGACATTTAAAGAAATATTTTTTAACTATTTATCAGCTTGACGATTTAAAATAATTTTTAAAAATAACCATTTTAAATTAAATAATACTTTAAATAATTTGATTTCAAGAACAATTAAAAACAGTAATATACAATAAAATAGTAATTTTTTAAATAATTCCGACAATTAAAAAATATCAAGATCAATATAGAATTTAAAATCATCCAACAAGAAATAAATACCTTCATTAAAAGATTATACTACTTTAAAATTATATTTCCTTTGAAAAAAAAAAAAACATTAGAATGAAGCAAAATAAATTCTAGTTATATTTGAAAATTGATATAAGTCTAATAAGAATTATATTAAAAAACAATTTATAATTTAAAAGCCAAATAATAATGACAGGTAAAATAAAATCCTGAGAAATATATTAATTGAAAGTACCATTATTACATTTAAATACTACTTGAATGCATTAATATTCTATTTCACTATTCCTAAATTATATAAAATTTGTATTAAAATAACGAATTTCGAATAAATTTCATCACGCATATTATACATTATTTAAGGGGAAAAAAACTCATCTGTATTTTACTAATTATTACATCAGAAAAACCGACATATTCGAATGTAGAAAGGGCTAAAAAAACATCTGAAAAAAAGATTGTATAAAAAATTGTATATTTTTGCTTTTAGCGTTTAAAATATATATATATCTGCTTTCCAATAAATAGTGGCAAAAAAAAAAAAAATGTAAGGAGGATAAATCGTCATAATGAGAATAAATATTTACACTTCCCGTTCATTTCGAACAAAAGAATATTTCGTCTTTCTTCTTGTTCCGTCGCTTTTTCTAAATAATTGTAATATAAAAAATTCAGGATTACATGGGAATGTTGAAAATTCTCGTTAAATTTAATCCAAAAAATAAATCGTTCGAATAATCACAATAAAATGTATTCGCTCCTTTCATTTTAACGTATTTGATAATGAAACGGAGTGTGAAACCAAAACAAAAGATACATTTACTTCTCTTCAAACTGCATATTTTTTCAACGGAAACATAATTTTACAGTACAAATCGATGAAATACGGTTAATAAAAAATGTAGCATTTCAACTTAAACATATTCCAAAAATAGATGGATAGCAACAAACAGATCTTTGAAATCAGCTCTTTCCATATCTGTAGGATGGTTCAAAGGACAATAATTTTTTTTAAATTAAAATCATACCGTGTGAAAAGGTGAAACTTCCCGACTACAATGATGACAAAAATATTTTGTGTTAAAAGATGCTAATTGAATTCCTTCAGCCATTTCTTCAATTAAAAAAAAATTAAAACACTTAACGAAAAACGAGAGGAAAAATTACAACACACACAACATCCAAGACAGGCTAATGAATGAGTTGAGTTGGATTATCATCAGGAATTTTCAAGAGCATTGCGATAAGCACAGATTCAGGACGATGAATGCAACAATGAATTTTTAAAAAAAGTTTTTCTGTTTAGCTTCATTTATTCATTCAAAATTAATTTATTCATTCAAAATACTGAAAGTAAATATGTTAATTGTCATGACAAAGTAGTAAAATAAAGGTACTTTTGCGCAAACCAATAAAGTATTTTCAAAGCTGCTCTAGTACGACATGAACCTGACTTACAACATTGATTGTTCGTTATTGAGCCTGAAACGCCCCAAATGAAAACAAAATTCATTAAAATGCGCATTTTCTATAAACTACGATAAGAAAACAATATTTCAATTTGCATGTAAACATTTATTAAAGACGTATTTCACACAAATAAAATCTCTATGATTAAGAACAATCGTAACAGAAAAAGTTGAAATATTATTAATTTATTGGTTCAATATTCAACTTTTTGAATAAAAATCGTAAGATTTGAGTCTGGTAAAATCCACGAAAAAAAGAAAAAAAAATGATATTGTCTTATCGCCTTTCCCGAACAGCTGTGACCCATAACGAGCATCACGTGTGCTAAAAGGTCAATTATATCTTCTAATCCAAAGGTCGCAGATTGACTAATTTAGAGATGAAGCGATTTTGTCCACTCAGTTATGTGAGTGCAAAGCATATGTTTTTCGCTTTCTGTAACCTTAATTTTAAATCATGATGCACTGTACCATTTTATTTATATTACCAGTATTAGCAGTATTTAAACCAACCTTAACGAATGCAGAAATCATAGATTCAGGTAAAGTTCCTTTTTCGTTTTTATTTTAACTGTCCGCCGCGCATAATTAATAATAAAAAAAAAAAAATCTTAGTAATTTTTCTTCCACAGTAACGCTATGAAAAATATCTCTAATAGTAGGAAGATAATGCTATTATTCAATAATCACAATACTATACAATATCATATATATATACATATATATAAGAACGATATTGTGAATTATATTCAATTATTAGAAAGAAATATTCACATACTCTATGAGGATGAATTTAAACCTCTGAAGGATTAAATTTTTAATTGTTTAATGAATTAATTTAATTGTATTAATTTAACTACGTGTTGATTCAAAATGGGGAAAATAAAAAATACTGAAATATAAAAGATAAAATTTTTCCTAGGCGCTTTTTTAATGTATTCTAATTTACATTTCCGGGTTGAACATCATGCTACATATTACAAAATGTTCGAAATTATATAACTGTACAATTATGGACAGTATTATATAATGCTATATAGTGTCATACAATGCTGCAAATATTTTGATATTTCATAATAGCCACTTTAGGCGATCAGCTGTATTTTCAATTAAATATTTTTTGTGTAGCTCATTCTTGAAGGCTTCCCCAGAAAAATGTTCTTAAATTTAAATGTCTGATAAATATAAAATAAGTATTACTTTTTAAGCTTTTGAAGTCTTACACCTTTCTGTTCATTGTGACATAAATTAGCATAATTTTGTATCATGTAATATAAAATTTTAACTTCAATTTGAAACGGAAGTGATTAATTTCAATTAAACAAAATTCTTCTAAGTCTAAGTCAAATTCTTCAAGTGTCTAATTTAAAAAAAAAAAAAAATGAACACATTTTAAAATTTCTTCTTATTGCTTACTTTGAAGTTAAAACATCATCGTAAGTATAACAAAATTAGAAAAAAATTCATTAAAAATATATGCAATCATAATCATGAATATGTAAACAGGATCTTCATCATCAATAATGGTAGAAAATTATTATTTATAACAATAAAAATGTTTTAAGTTTCTTTACAATATCGATATATATATATATATATATATTAATAATAATATATTAAAAAATAAGCTTTAAAATAATTTTGAAATTTTAAAAAGACAAAAAAAAATCAAAAAAAAAATAATTTGCAAAGTGATTAAATTGGCATCATTGAAAAGTACTTTTTTTTTAATTTTAAGGCGATGCAAAAGTCATTTCCGTCTTATTACATTTTCAACAATTTCAAGCAAAATGTCGCTTAATTTTTATTTAAATTAAACTCAAATTAATTTTACTAATCGGACAATGGTTTTAAACTTTTTAGATTCTCGATGTCCTTTGTTAAATCCGTACTTTTCCAAGGCATTCTATATAAAACTCCTGCAAGCATTTTTTGCTAAATGCTCAATAATTTTTATGTATGCATGTGAAAAGGAATAAAATAAATTTTACATCACATGAAAAGTAATTGCAATATTAATTTAAGGTAAATAGAACGTTCTGGACAATGAAGTCTAAATTTCAGTTGTAAGTAAAAAGGATTTTTTCACAAGTAAGATTTGATATTTGATAAAAAATTTTTTTAAATATATTAAACGAATGATTGAGTTTTATTATAAAAGAGTAGAAAAATATTTCTTTTTTAATGGAAAATCGAATATGTGTTGTTATACGATAATTTTCAAGTTCATAACCACAAATCGGTACACTCAGAAAAAAAAAAAAAAAATTCGGAACAAAATCACTTCAAAATCAGCATAATGTATGAGTTTAGGTTTAATAATTACAATGAGTTTATTTTCATTAAAATAGGCCAATAAAATTTTTTTAAAAAAAATAAGGAATAATTGTAAGGGTACGTGTAATTTGAGACCCTTAAAAATATATGATTTTTTTTCTATGATAAATAACCTCTAAAGATTAATATCATTGCGCTGAAAAAATAAAAAAAACAGATACAGAAATTTTATAAGATTGTAATGAATAGAATGCGTTCAATGCGTATTGAAATTTGAATAAAAGAATGTTTTAAGAAAATAGTCAAAAAAACTTTCTATCATAAATTTACTCTTGTTAGATTTATTGTTAAATGATAATTTACAAACTTTAGACATTTCAAATCTATACATATTATATATTCCGTTAATTGATGAAATGCTCCCTATTTTATTAGAATAAAATTGAAAAATCAATTTTTTTGAAGGCATAGATGTTTCCAACTCCCTTAATAATTGTTAAATGAACCTCTTAACCACTTTTAATTTTCTGAAACTGTGGAATTAAACTGGACATAACTTCTATTATTTCTTTCTAGGATTGATTTTCCACGCAATACTTGAATTTTATAAATTCTGTTATCGTATTCAGTCATGTCTATTCATGTATGAATTTGAAGTATGCTGTATGTGATGGATTCTTCTAACTGCTTATTTGTTATCTAGCATCAGTTATGATTATTGCAAACTATGAATTCGAACTTAAAATTTGATTAAAATTATTAAAATTCTATAATATCTCCTGGTCATTCCCAATGAGCAAGTCAAACTCATTAGAATCTAGGGATCTATTGAGTATGTATATCAGAAAGCATAAATTCTTTTGTATTTTCTCTTAATCTCCAATATGCTCGAATTTTTCTTCTTCGTATTATATTTATGAAAGAAAGCTTTTGTATGCATATTGGCACTAAAGGACAGATCATTAGACTTTCAGATATCAAATTCGGCCCATATATATTTTAGAAGTAAAAAATGTGCGCTTCGGAAAACTCTTTATAAATTAATTAATTATAATTTTTATCATAATTTTTAATTATAATTTTAATCAATGTATAAAATTGTCCAACGCCACCTTAATATAAAAATAACTCAACTTTTTTTTTCTGTCTAATTATTAGATGTGAAATTTCAATGTCTGTTTTGACGCAATGCCAAGTCAATTTAAAAATTCGGGTTTAATGTTTAAATTGACTGATTCATAGATGTATGGCTAAATCGATCTCAGGACTAATAGGAAAGGTCAATGAGCTGAAGTCTGCATTTTTTTTTTTTTTTTTGGTTAATGCGTGATATTTTCCCTTCACGGACCAAAAGTTATTACTCATGTTTTGTTTCGGCATCTTTTTTTTTTTAAATTATGAATTCGGCGCTGCTTTTTTTCTATTAGTGTATTTTTTCTATTAGTGTTTCAATAAGATTTTAGTAATTAATTTGTTCGTGAATATTATGAATCCTATTAAAAGGAAACAAATTAATACTTTTAAATATTTACATCTAAAAGTACTGCAAACAATATATATATATTTATTTCTTAAGCTGCCTGCCAATATGCATGGGATTTATTACTATTACTTTCTTTAGTTAATCTGTGACAACGATATCTGAAATACTGTAAACGGGATAAAAGACAATACAAACAAGCACATCTTTTAATTAATCACATATTAAGCGAACTTTTTATATTTTTCGGCTACGACTTTCGAAAATATAATAACACAAATTTTATTTTTACACCCTTTAAAAATAAAAAAAGTTTTTTGAGAATGCTAATTAAATTTTTGTTCCATGAATTTTAATTTTTTTGAAGTAATTTTTTTCTGATTTCCAACAATAGATTTTATTGCTGCAACGCAATTCAAACTATTTTCATCATTTCATAACATATTTAAAATTGCGCTATTTTCTTCTATTGTGGGAAGATAAATGGAAGAACGATTTTGCTAAATACCAGAACAATTTGCATGTAGATTCAGACAAAGAAATTACATAAGTTGAATGTGAAACCACATTTTCAGATTAAATTATTTGAAAGGACAAAGTGAAATTTAAAATAGATTAAACAGATTTTCAATTTCAATTCCAGATTAAATTATTTGAAAGGACAAAGTGAAATTTAAAATAGATTAAACAGATTTTCAATTTCAATTTCAATATAATGTCATGGACTCAAAGTCATTAAGTAAATTCCTTTTTGATTGAAATAATCCTGAACATCAAGTTATACGAAAGAGATTCAATTTAAATTAAACGCAACCGATATTCCGGTGAACAATCCGGTTGCCAAACGATAGCTAATTATTTATTAATATATATATATATATATATATATATATATATATATATATATATATATATATATATATATATATATATATATATATATATATATATATATATAGCATTTGTAATCAGATCAGTCAATTACTTTGTTTTTCCTTGAATTTTAATAACCCCATTTAATTAACTAAAATTCATTAATCTGTTTACAAGATTTTAATATTGATGATACGGGGTAAAATGTGTAATCGAAATTGAATTTAGGCGATGATAAAACTGACACAAAAGTACAAATTTATAATCTGGCACCAAACGTTTGTTGTCATGTTGTAAAAAGTATGAATACAAATGAATTCATGTGAAGTCACAGTCGTAAGATAAATAGCACGTATCATCTGACATCATTAGCATCATGAGAGTATGGATTGGCTCCATTGTATTTGTACATTGATCCATTTAATATTTTCACTGGAAGAATGAACACTGAATTTATGAATACAAGGTATTGTGTAAATAAATATTCTTGATAAAATACTCATTGTTGTTCAAAGTTATTATTATTATTATTATTATTATTTACTGATGAAAAGTTTTCAGTTTAATTAATTGTCACGAAAACTTCTTTAAAGTCTTATTTATACTTAAATAATTAAACGAATCTGGATCCAGATTTAACTCGAAATTATGCACGTTTAGATAACCTGTAAATTGCTTCATAGAACAAATTTCGCGTTTTAGCGAAACTCTACACTATATAAATAAGATCAATTCTGAAAATTTCCACTCCAGTCCACTCCACCAATTATTTAATTTCCACCCATTTTAACATGATATGTATTACGGAATTTTCCTAATCTTCAAATTTCAAATTACACTAACAATTTCGTCTGTTCTGTTCTTATGTTATAACAATCTAATTCACCGTCCCCAATGCTGAACATATAGTCCTCTCTTAAATTAGTTTCAACATTTCAACTTTTTTTCGAATAAATAACTATTGTATTTAAATTAAAGTACGGATAAAAATTAAATGTAAAAATACATTTTGGCAAGCTACATTAAGTAGAATTTAGATAATAACACTCCGTTTACCGTTTATTGAAACAATAAAAAAATATTTAATATTAGAATTCGAAGAAATCCTAACATCCTTTAACAAACGCTTTTTAAAATAATTTATTTTTAATGAAAAAATTTATTTTACATAAAATATTATAAAACAAAATCATAGTTTATCGTTTGCAATTTTATTTTAAATATATTAATTTCTGGACTTTTTTAAAAATAATAAAAAAATATTGCATTAACGATATTTTATAAAATAAGGGAAACAAAAATATAAAAAAATAAAGGAGGAGCACTAATTGTTGCCTGGCAATAGAGTATCTATAAATTTCCTTATTTCAAATGAAGTTTTATTTTATACTAGCCGCCTTTGGCGACCAGCCGGATCGCCAGTATTACCGCTAGCTACAATTTTCAATTAAATATTTTAAGTAACTGGTCTCTTAATAGATTCTCAAACAAAACATTTTTAATCTTCAAATTTTGATAGTCATACCAAACTTATACTGTTGTTTAGATCGTTTCGTACAATTTACAATATATATTCTGTTAATTTGTTGTCATTTCCGGTAAAACTTCAACTTTAATTTAAAGTGGAAATGATGAAATTGCAATTAATATAAAGATATTTTTTTAATAAAACCAAGCGTTTTATTTTATTTATCATCTTTATTGTTATTTATTTATTTATTATTATTATTGAATATGAGTATTGCAAACAGAATCACTCGGTATATGTTTTATGTGAACTACAATATATTTTCATAATTTATGTAATATCTCAAAGAATAATTCAACAAACATTTCTCAGATTCAGCATAAAATTCAGTTTTTAGTTTTGCTTTCAAAAGGATTGAAATGAAATCAATAATAATATTTTGTTCCGGCCTATAAATATATTTCAAAAATTATGAAGTCTAAATTTAATGCAGTAAGGTATCATATTCTGAGAAATATTCTGGACACACCAAATTTTAAATAAATGAATGATGGTTTTTATTTTCCAGGGTCAACTAAGACTTATTTATGAAGTTTTAAATGTTGAAAATTTAGAAAAACTCAACATTTTCATAATCTTAGGCCAATTAATCTTGAGAAACCTGCGCGCTGATTGGCGTATTTTCTTTGAAACGATCAATGGAAAATCTAAAATTATCATTTTTTTATTGAATAGTGATATTCAAATTTTCATAAATCAGTCAGTTTAAGTGATTGATTTAGTTGATTGGAAATTAACTCTTTTTATTTAAAATATTAGTGTTTCAAGAACATTTTGTTAATCATGATTTCCACAGCAGAAGCTTTATGTAAAATCAAAAATTCGTTATTTATTAGAGCATTTATTGAATCAAGTTACATAAAATATAATAATTTTCCATTTAGACCATTTTAGCAGATCTGGGTCTTACTAAAGGTTTACAAATTAGCTGTGTGGCCCTGATTTGAATGGATATCCTGTTCATATTAAACAAAACTTGCCTTAAAATAAAACTGATTTATTGGATTAATAATATAGAAAGTGTAAAAGATCATAAAATAATTTTTCTTGAATTTATTTTTTAGAAAAAATAATATTTCATATTTGTTTCATTTCCTACAGACACGTGCCGAACAGACACGTGCCTCCAAGGGATGCATATGCCAAATTTGGTAACTGTATGTCAAACAGTCAGGAATGTATAGCGCCAAAACTCTTTTTCTCTCTCATACACACACACACACACATACACACTTTTATATTCATTATTAGTAGGTAGATGAAATTTCTAAACTTCACATATAAATTATTTTACAAATCAAATGTGAATTGTTTGGTTAAATCTAAATCTTTATTAATAGTGAAGATAAAACATGAAATTTTACTATTAAAAGTAGTTTGCAAAATATTTACTATCAAAAGTTATACGTAAAATTAATTACAAGTACTCCTTTCTTACGTATAAAGATATTTTATGTTAAGTTACAGAAATTTTAGACTGAATTTTACGTAAGTGAAAAACAACAGTAAAATCTACCATTAACTTTTATTGTTCTAACAGAGTCTTAATATCCACAATTCAAGATTCAACCATTTTCAAATTCATTGTATAACTTGTGCATGCTGAGAATGTAGATATCAAAATGGCATGCATAGTTAAGTGTGTCACATGATTATGACGCCACACAGACTTATTTTATAACTGCCTATTTATTTCGCTCTTTGGTTCAGAATTTTTGAAGCTCTTAGGCTTTATCCCCCCCCCCCCGTGTTTACAAGAATTCATCCTGATAGAGTCAGAATTGAAATATATTTTTAAAATATTAGATAAAAAAAATGTTAAAAAATAGAAAAACATTATAAAAAGAATTAAAAGACAACTAAAGAAATAAAAAGAATTATAAAAGCCATAGATTGTTATACAAAAATTGGATTTTTATTGAAACCTAATTCCATTCTTTCATCTATTTTAAGTAGTGCATTGTGATAAATAAGCAAAACATACAATATATTGTAAAATTATATTTATCAAAGATTAAATGAAGGTTTATAGTTTTTATTACTCATGAATGAAAGAAAAAAAAAAGAAACGAAGAAAGAAAACGCCGTTTTTATTTTGTTTATAAAACGTAGATCTTTCAACGCACGAGTTAAGAAAAACTGTGACTCTTGATAAGTGATGTTTTGATTTCTCATGAATTCTAAACATGCTTTTGCTGATCCTTGAAACTGATGTATAAATATTTGGGTGAATAAATTCCAAGCCGACATACAGATGGTATGAAATATTGAATAAACATTATCGTATTTGAATGGCTTATCGTAGTCTTTGGTGTTCATTTATTTAGGTTGTTGCGTATCTTTCGTTGAATTGTTTGTTTTCTTCTTTCAAGTAACTTAAGATAATAACCAGATTTGCGTTTTCACTTTTACAAATGACACTTTTATAAATAAAAAAATTTAGAAAACGATAATTGAAACTTAGTTAAAATTTTTTACTTCGTAAATAATGAAACAAATTCGCATTCATTTTAATATAAAATAAATAATCGTTTGCTAATAAATTTCTTTAATAAAAATAATAAATAAATATTCGTTTTTTACAACGATTTAATAATATTTCAATTACTAAAAGTAATCAATCTAAAGGTTGCAGAAAATAGAAATATTTATTTTACAGACAAGGAAAAAAATCAATAAGTTCTCTTTTAATCGAAGACTTTTGTAATGTGAAGGGAATAAAAGAAGCGAAAATTGTTCAAACGAGCAAATTACTGAGAGGAAGTTTCGGTTCGAATGACAATGAGGCCTTTAGCAGAACCGGGTCACAACGCTTGGCCTCCATTGTAGTAGTATTAATCAAGGTTGAAATAAATGCAACAATCAATATAAGAATCGTGACTGCAACCACGATTATGTTCGGTTTCACTTTCTTGTTTTCCTTCATAAAGTATTTTGAATATTCTTTTGTATCTATACACGTTTCAAATTCATGTGATTGCTTATTGATGAATTGAAAAATTGTTTCGGAATTTTTTATTAAACGAATGCTAATTTCAAATTTTTCTCGTGAAGTTTCCCTGTAAATGAGCGGATGTTGCTATCTGTCTGATTCATTCTGGCGTGTGTATGGTTAAATTGAAAACCACGATGCATTTGTCACCTTCGTTTAAAATGACCTGTGTGATATTAGCTTCATCTCTGTTTCTCATGTGTTTATGACGCAGTAAATGCTTACTAATGGGAATAAATAAATAAAAAAAGATTATACCGGAATTTGTGAACTAAATAGCATGATTTCCTATATAATAAGTTTTTTCGATATACAGTTTTTGAATCAAAAACTTAAATCTGGATCAAATTTTGAACTATAGCCGTAAGCGGGCTGACTTTTTATTGGTCTGCATTTCCGCATGCATGTAAAACAAGAGTACTCAAAAATGCAAAAATTTAGATAAATAAAATTTGGTGTAAGTGATCTTATTTCTGTGCTTGTAGTTCCTCAAATTTTGGTTTCGATCGATGAAAATAAAGATGTCCAAAAGGCATATTCAATTTTTTTCATGATATTATGAAGCACAAAACGCTCATGTGCAGAACAATAATAAGTATGATCAATCATGTCTCTCACCTTCTAATCGAAGGTCCACAATTTTTTATGTGTGTGTGTTTGAGAGGGGGGGGGGAGGCGGGATTATCAGTTAGGGAATATACAAAAAAAAGTTCAAGGAAACAACTTCCTTTGGTTTCATATGGGTACAATTTTCATCCATTTCAATCTGAAGTGATGGATCCTTGTCACACATCTTTCACAATACCTTTAATCATCGATTGTTTTCAGGCCATCATGGCTATAAATAATGTAATGAACATTTGAGCTTTTTTGGCAATCGATCATCCGTTTCCTATTTCAGCCCCTGTTCTGGAAGCTTCTATTTAATCTCAGCGGGAAACATTTCAAATTTTATTAATCCACGTGAGAAATAGTTATTTTTATGATTACATAATTAAGTTATTTTTAACATCGGAAACTCTCTGAGGGATAGTGTGCTTGATCAAATAGTTCCTGTTTTTCCTAGCAGGTAATTTTGGTAATAAACAAACAGACGAAGCTAGTTTCCAGTGCATTAAGAAATGGGTTTTCAGGTAATACTTTTTCTTCTCTTTTTAAATTGCAGAAATTAACTTGCGCTAAAGAGCAGACGATTTACTTATCTTATCTGTAGTTAGATAGGCTTTATCTTAAATATTTTTTATAAGCTTCGCTTAAAACGCATGAACAGATTCTTTTATTACATCAAATGATTTCTTCTATGAAATGATTCTATTCATCAAATGAAGCCCAAATGGCTTCATGGGCATATATTCCCTTGGTGTCTATTCTATAACGCTGATAAGCCAAAGCTTCATGCATAAAGAAATAAAGATTCTCTTCAGAAAAAAAAGAGGAAAAATAAAAATCCCACGCTAAATACAAAGTGATATCCGAGAAACACTTTCCATGTGCGCCACGATGTTTTTTCGACATTCCCCCTCCTTTGGAAATGTTGATTTTTTTTAACATCTTGTTTTACTTGTTAAGCCAATCAATTGTTATGGAAGGGGCTTTAAAGAGAGGTACGACTGTATAGATGTTAATTTCATTTAAACACAGAACAAACGGAACTAATAATGTTTGAAAAGCAGCTCTTCGTAATGAGACATTCGATTGAAAAGAGAATGTTTTTCAGGGAGAATTTTCATATATAAAATATATTTTAAATCAATGAGATAAAACGATCCGCACCATGGTCCCCAAAAGAAAAAAATTGTGAAGAAATCTTGATTGTTCTTTATTTGCGAAGAAAGTTTATGGGTTATTCGTACTGATTAGGAATTCACAGAAAAGATAGCAACATGTAGCGAAAGCTTATAAACCGGTTAACAGCAACCCTACATGGGCAATTGCTTTTGTCTTGTGGTCTTGTTACTCGGCTGCGAACTACAAGGTCCCAGGTTCTATCCTCGCTCATAGCAATTCGCTACAGACGCTATATATGAATATGCTAGAAATAATTTCACATGATTTTTTTAAAAAAAGATAGCACAACTTAATAAAAAAAAAAAGGAAAATTTTGCAAGTGTAACAATTTTTAAGCTATGGTATTTTTTACTATCAAATTTGATACTAATTTGAGATTAATTTTTACTTTCTCGTATAAGAAGTTTAGAGAAAGTATTATAATCGCCAACAGATTCGAAGTTCAAACTTGGCGAATCTTTACGTTTTATCCCTGAGTTCTAAAAATGCAATTTTGGAAAATGTTCGTCAATCTGTCTGTAACGAAGACAACTCAAAATCGCTTTGAACTAAACAGATGAAACTTGGAATACGGTCTTTACACCAAATGTGTAGATTTCTATCAAATTTTGAGCAAAACCTATTCTGAGAAAGTCTGTCTGTCCGACTGTTCGAATTTAAGTTAACACGGTAACTACAAAACGAAGAGAGCTAGATAGATAAAATTCTATAGTGTAGATACCGATTTAATTTTGAACCAAATTCAAGAAAGGGTTGACAGTCTGTCGGTCTTCACTTTCAGAAACCTGTAAACCTGGTAATAAATAGTAATAAACTTCGAAATAAATTCGAACTCGAAATTTTGACGAATGATCATAATTCAAACCTCTCAAAATCCAAAAAAAAAAAAAAAGAAAGAAAGAAAGATAGAATTATGTGTTTGTCAATCTTTCTGTCTATGAACACAATATTTCATGATTTTGTAAATACAATCGTAATTCCGTATCAAATTTAAGAAAAATTGCATCTACAACACAAATTTGATTTTTGGGTACTATAAATCGGTACCAGGGATTAATCGCCAAAAAAAATCGCCAAAGATTACATGATAGATTCAATAAAAATGCTAGATTAACGTAAAAAGAATTCATATTTCATAACAATTGTTCACCAGTGTCATGCAAGGGATTCATGGTCTTATCCAAGAACCACAATTTTATGCAGAAGTGGGAAAGATGATAACACGTTTATCAGAGCGTTTCGAGAGAGTTTAGCGATGACTATTCCCGCGGTTTCCCATCAATTCTTAGTTTCAAATCTAAAACATTAGGTTACTACGTTAAAAAGTCGATTTTTTTTGAGAAATTATCAATTTTTTTAAAATTCAATATTTTTAATGTTTGAAGCAGTTTCTCAATAAAATTGTAGAATTTTGTTTCTAAATCTATTTTCTGAGAAGTTGCACTGATTTTTATATTTGAATGCTATTTTATATTTTTAAATATTATTTTTCAAATTCTAATCTGTGATAAAAAATTTTTACAAAAAACATCGCACATTAAAATCTAATGCATATTGTTTTGCCCAAATTTGGTATAATAAAAATTTCTCAATATGTTCTACAATTCCTGAACTAGAGAATCTATTCATTTAAAAATATTTTATAGTTGTTTTAGTGTTCTTTTTAAAAATATTAAAAATTTCTTGTTATTTATTAATCGAAATCCAATATTTAAAGAATAGATGGAAATACAGCTTGTTTTTTAGTTCAGGAACCAGATAATATATTTCTTAAGGCACAGACAAAATTTTAAGTAAATCATTTGATAAATCTCTATAAGAGTTTTTGTTTTATACCTCTTTTTAGCCAAAAAAAAAGCCCTTTTTTCAATTTTTAAGAATATTTGCCATTTAATTCGTATATTTTGGTTTCATAGATGTTTTTCCAAATATTTTTTGGACAAATATTAAAAAATATAATTATTTTCGAATGCTTTTCAAAAAATTCATTTCGAACGTAGTTACATACCGTATCTAAAGACAAAGATATGCTACTGTAGCTTAATGAATCGCGAGAATCTCCATTTTCCTCGAACTTTAATAAACTGATGAATCAGCTAACATGAGAGGAATTTCCTTTTCAAAAATATGTAAACTCGTTTTTCTCTCGCTTTTTGCTTCTGAAATCTTTTTGTGATTATTGTATCTTTACGCGAAAGATTTCAATAAAGGCCATTTTTTAGGGTAGCCTAAAATACTTTCTAAAGATTTTATAATTATTCTGACATCAATAAAAGAAATGCTAGAAACTTCAAATAAACGATAACTATATCCATATGATTGCATTTCATTAAATCTCCAGCAAGCTTATATTTTATTTAAGCTTATATTTTCACTAACATTAAAGGACAATATGTGTCTATATGTGTTAGTGTTCTACAGGACAGTTGCTTGACCTAGAGTAGCAAATTTCATAGGGATATATTTTGGTGGGAGGAAATGTGTCCCTGCTAGCGATTTTTTAAAATTTCAATAGAATTTTATTCATTTTAAAAGTAAACGAAACTTTGGCGTTTTTGCGCTGTAATTCTCCTGAAAATATTGCAGCCAAAATTGTATTTTACTCCATTTTAAAAGCTAAAAAATTGCCTTTTTAATGGATACCTATTTAATCACCATACAGTTATTTTCTGAGATTGACAATTTTTAAAATATTTTTCTGCATAATTTTCAATAATTGATTGATTATTGTTGTCATTATATTCTACTGTCCTCTTTTTCACTCAAAATCGCGTGCTTTTCTTCCATTGTTGAAAACTAAGGAAGAAGTATTCTTTTAATTATCTGGGTTGTTTACATGGTGAGCTAGAAATCGAAATGACATTATATCAAAAGAAGGTACGCAATTGGATATGCATTATCCAGGCACTTAAGTTTTTAATGATGCTGTAATGTCACTGATCTCGACTCCATTATGGTAGTTCAAACGTAAGATTATTAAAATAGCACTGCTTGGATGTCCATCGAAATTTGATGTTAAAAAATGCTTTGTGGAAAAAATTATGAACCTCATGCTAAATATAAAGTTTTAACTGAAATTAAACAAAAACCGATAATCACTGCGAACCAAAAGTGATTATTATAATTTTTCATTTTAATTCTAGAATTTGGTATATATTTTTTAAAGATTTCTTTTGCGTGTTTGTGTTTTATTTCATTGTAACAAAAAATACTCCATTATTATCATCCGTCCAATTAAAAGACATTTTTAAGATATTCTAAATGCTACGGTTCATTTGAGCATCAGATGTTCTTGATTGGTTTTTCTTCTTCCTTTTTTAATTCTTTCACATACGTGAAATATAAAAAAAGAAAACATTGTAATTGCCATGAAATTCGGACTCGCAATTTCGACGAATTTCCAAACTTCAGATGTCTTCGAGTCCGAAAAACACATTGTTGCAAGTTTGTGACAAAGATAACTCAATTTGAGTTAAACTGATGAAATTTGATATATGGTTTCTGCTCCACATGATTTCTATCAAATTATGAATAAAATACACCCACAGAAAGTCTGTCTATCTGGCTATCCGAATATAAGTTAAAATGATAAAGAAGACAATTGGATAGAATTTGATACACAGATTTAATATTTAAAGTGTAGAAATTTAAAAACAAATTCGACAAGGGACTGACCATCTGCTCTTTCACAAGCATGTAAACATGTTAACTTATAAACGGAATGACTAAAATATTTGAAATTTTATGTGCAATTTTGTGGCTATCTTTGTAATTCTATGTCAAATTTTGGTTTTAGACGGTTGGAAAAAAGGTATCCAAAATACACATATAATTTTTTAGGTGCTTAATAGCTTTTTTTTTTTTTTTTTTTTTTTTTTTTTTTTTGTATTTACATAGAAAGAAAATTTTAACAGTATTACGAAAAATATGATATTCAGTCCAGAACATTGTATCAGAATGTTCTTTCTAAAGAGAAATGAAATATAACAAATCCTAATATTTTAAACAAGGGATTAAAATATATATGAAAGACAGTACCAGTTGCGCTTAGAAAAATTTCAAAACATGTGAAGTCATTTATTGATGTATTTATTGTAAAAGCTCTTCCAATAATGTAGTTTTAAGTCATATACACTATAACAATATAATGATGATTGGTGTGTTTTTTTTTTCATTTTCTTAAAATGTAACAATTTTTTATCAATATAAATAGCTTTTTTACAATTTTTACAAGACAAACATATTACAAAGCAAAATATTATCTTCAAAGAAAATCGTCAAAAGAAGATAATAAAGAAATATAATGTTGTCTTTTAGATGTAGGCGTACTCATAACGTACTTGCGTAGTTAATAAGTTAGTGTATTCCGTAACCTGTATGAGTTCATTTGCTTTGGAGATTTTTTTTCTTTCAATGGTATGTTCTAGTTTTCCTATTAAGTTTGATACAAAGCATTCTAGAAAATCTTGTCTTGTAAATAAAGCTGTTTGAAAAAAAATGTCACATAATATCCTGGAAAATCCGAGATGAAAGTATATTAAAATCCTATTAGAGATAAAAATCGTTTGCGTTTAGTCCTGTTTGTTATTAAAAAAAATCAGTTTAGATTCAAAATGCGAAAAATCGGCGAATTATTTATTAGCATGCTTCAATGTTTGTACTCAAATTTATTCAAGAGTTAAAATGTGTTTGAATTTATTGTTAAATATACATTTTTCACTTTATTATAGTTAAGTGATTTCTTTTTTAAAAAAATTAGCTTTATTAATTTATTATACAGACAAACTTTACATCAGAAACTTTTTTCCAAGTGAGAAAGATTTCTCTAGTTTAGTACTTTTAAGAAGACTTATGTATGAATAATCACACATAGAAAGAAGTAATGGAGTAAATAAACCTTGTCTTTCAAATGACTTAATTCAGCAAACGATTTTTTGATAATTTTTTTAATTGAAACAATTTTTTTTCAAATTAGAATTATTTATGTCTTTTACATTATTAGGCATTTTCACATTCATATTTATTTAATCATCTACATCATATCGTCACCATCGTATCAAAATATAACTTAAATTTTCCAAATCTTTTTACTCACGTAAAATATGTGTATCAAAGCACTTGTCAAAAATTGCTATATGTCGCTAGGTATTGAAACTGTTATATTGAATTTCATAAATGTTATTGTGGGTAATTTTTGAAGTATAGAATTTTGACATACTGCTGATAAGCATAAAACCATTTCTTTATAGGGAATATTTGAGTATTTTATTAAAATAAAATAATATTCAAGAATTTTCATCATATTTTCAGTAAAAATTAGTACATTCATACAAATATCAAGTTACTTAAGAAAAATAAATTCGAATATAGACAGACATTAAATATATTCATTTATTTACTTGGTATTTTCTCAGACACGAGAAAAGTTGATCGTTAAACCTACTTAACAAAGAGACTATTTTTTTTTTTTTTAATTTGTGTGATTTATATATTTTTTGATCGAGCGTGTAAAAAAAATGAGTAAAAAAAAAAGACTCTTTTTTATTTTAGGAAGTATTTTTTGCGGTTTTATCGGTATTACTTTTTCGTATACGTAGTATAGAGAAAGAATTTAATTGTCAAAAAAAAAAAAAAAAAAAAAAAAATCTGCACTCGAGATTTTGATAAATCTCCATTTTTTAAATCTGCCGGTATTTGAAAAACACATTGTTGCCCTTATGTATGTCTGTCTGTGACAAAGTAATTAAAAAACGCTAAAATGACGAAATTTGGTATATGGTCTTTGTCGTGGCTGGTTCGTGAGTGCTTTCAATAAATAGGCAAATAGAAAACTTAACAGATTTATTTCAGATTCGTTCGAGTTACTCTGCTCAGTAACTCCTTCTCCTCCAAGAGCAAACACTCGAATGACATCACTCTTTTAATTACACTCGCGCTAGTGGTCTAGCGCCATCTATGAACGTTTATTTCCTAACGCTTCAAAATCCAATCACTACAGTCTTTATACCAAATTTGTAAGTATCTATAAGGTTTTGTGTACAATCCTTTCAGAGAAGGTTTGTCTGTCCAGCTGTCCGAATATACGATTGCAAGATATATAAAATGAAGATGAATAAAATTTTTTCACACAGATTTAATATCCAAAGTTTAAACATCTGTCAAATTTCGAATCAAATCCGTCTACACCTTCACTTTCTGTTAGTGTGTATTTCCACAAGCATGTAAACGCTTTAGCTCAAAAACGCAATGACTCAAATATATGAAATTTGCTATGTGATTTTGTGATTACAATAGTAGTTCCATGTAAAATTTTGATTTCAATCAGTTTGAAATAATTCTTTTAAAACATAAACTTGATTTCCTGGTAACTACTGCTAAATGCCAGGGATTAACTGTCAAGGATCACATGATACATTCAATACAAACGCTAAATTTACTCAAGATATCAATTTTTTATAGCTATTTTTCAACAGTACCATAAAGGTATTCGATCTAATCTAAAGTCCACAATTTTATGGAGGCAGTGGAGAACAATGTCTTTATCGGAGAATATAAGAAAGAGTTTAAAAAAGATAACTCCTACTGGTTTTGCAATGTTATTTTTTTTTATTATTAAAAAGCCTTATTTTTCCAATTCATAAAATGTTGAGCACATTTCCATAACAAAATACATAATTTTTTGCCGATTTTTGCAATAACAACTGAGTTTAGAATAATGGCATCTTATCTAAATAATATCAATCAAAAATAACCGATTAGATTTTATGACCTATAAAACGACAATATGAGTGAATAGCTTTTCAACCAAGATAATTAAAATGATTTCTGACCTAATAAAAACGCAAATAAAATAATACTTTTCATTTTTTTATTAAATAAAATTTTAACTTAAAATTATTATAAAATTAATTATTTGAAATTATTATTAAAAATTTTTTTAAAGTATTATTAAAATTATTTTTAATTAAAATTTTATTCTTCGTTATGAAAAAGTAGTTAAAAATATGATAATTGTTATTTTTAATGTGTAATTTTTACAACTTTCAAATTGACAGAAATATTTTAAAGCAAATAATTATTTTTAATTGAAATTTAAAAACTGTTGCAAACTAAAATAAACTTTTTTTTTATCTCCAATTTATTTATGTTACTTTAATTGAAATTAACAAGTTCAAGAATGACAACGTACATCAAACTAAATCTTGAATCAAGTCAAATCAAAATTGTGTGCTTCTTTTTTGCTGTTAAATACAAATAATTTGTTTGTTTTTTAAACTGAATTACTTTAAAATACATTTATTATTTCTACAAAATGAAAGTATATTTTTTATTATGAATATATATCTGAAATTCAGAGCGTTTTTAAAACATTGGAAATAATTTTTAACAGAATTTATCTGAATATTACATTATTCCAAATCGAGATTAAAACAGTTTATCACAGTGTAAAAGTATTTTCTTATCAAGCGCCAAACGCCCATCCTTTTAGTGCGTGCTTTTTCTAATCAAAAAATAATAGTCATATTTGAACGAAAAAAAAACGAAATTGCTTTATCTATTTTTTAACGCCCTTTCGGAATGTTTTGTAATGCAAGAATTAAATTTTGCGATATATTGAAATGCTGTCTAATTGTGCAATATATCAAGTGAAAACTCATTTTATTCTGTATCGCAGTGATTATTTTATGTATATTTTAACTGGCTGAAAGCAACCACAATAGCTTTTATATGAGCTTCCGCAATATCATTAGTTAATTATATATCCTTGTGATCATCTGTACATTTTTTTTTTTTTTTTTCGTTTCACTTATGTTTACATTCTTAGCGATATTCTTTTCTTCTTAGTACAATTAATTTTTTTAATATTTTTTATTCTTATAAATAAATATACTTATAAATTATATATTCTATAAATAAATTCTGTCGCATTGATTAATTATATTAGAGTCCTATTTTTCTCCTTCGAAACCTGATTTTACCATTCTTGTTTATTATTCCTTTGATTTTATTTAACAAGAAACTATCATTTAAGAATAAATTAACTAACTCGACCATTGTTACTAATATAAATATTCGTTTTATATAAAATTGAATAATTTTATATATTGTTTTACATGCAAATATTTACAAAATTTAATGATATAGATAATAGAATGTGTATGATTAATGAAATATACGTATGTACGAATTATTAATGAAATACGAATTAAGTATGTAAAGCTGAAAATAAAGAAACTGCTTAAATAAATGTAATTTTTAAATATTTTTTATTAGTAATCAAACATTTTTGTGAGTTACTTAAGCAGTTTTACAGTAAAATGAATTTTAAGAAATTTAATTAAACAGAATTGCCCCTACAGTTTCAGATTTAAAGCAGGATAAATTTAATACTCTGTCGAAAATAATAGAATTAAAATGCCTATTTCGAGCGGAAATAACAGATAATTATCATAATGTATCCAAACAGACGATATTTTTAAAAATGTATTTTAATAAAGTGTTAGAAGATATAAAAAAATAATTTCCAACATAAATAAAACTAACTTTAACATGCAGACGATATATTTTTCAAAATACAGGATAATTCTAATATTAATAAATTAATCAAAAACGCATGCAATTTTTAAAGGAATTATTTGGTGCGATGTTGGAAGCTTGTGTACTTCATGCATTTTTTCCTGTTATTACGCGGCGCTCTTGAAAGATTTAGAATTCGAGGTATTCATAGTGAGAAAAGAGGGCAGTATTTCATTAAAAGAATGCTCTCCTATCTATTTTAATTCGACGAGCTGAAGTGAAACAGAAGACTGGACCTTGGAAAACGCTTGACTGATTGCACTCAAAGTTAGAATCTTGTTGATTGGAAATTACGTCGTTGTCTTTCTATAGCATTAACTATGTATAACTGAAACGTCCTTCTGATACCTGTGTCCCCGATTGTAATATGTCCTTTTGATGAAACAGCTGGCTATTGGCCAAAATGTCCCATTCTGTCGAAATTAATTTTATTGTATTTTCATGTACAAATTCGTCGTGAGGATAATTAAAAAAAAAGAGCAAGATTAATAATTTAAGAAGAGATAACTTTTTACTTTAAGCATTCATAATTTACTCATTTCAGGCAAGAAATAAATGAAATTAGAAGAATTTGAAAAGGCTCATTATGACACGCATATTTACTACAACATGCTAGTGTGTTAAGAATATTTTATTAAACAGGAGAATTATATAAAAGTTTAGATTTGTAATTTTTTTTTCCAGCAGTGAATTTATTTCACATTGACTCAAAGAACAGCAAAGATAAATATTTCGTAACTACTGTACGCCAATTCCATACAAGAGATTCCCTGGAATAATACCGTTATTAGATAGTATGCGAGAAAATGTTGGGAAGACAATTTCCGCTGTTTAAAAATTTATTTTGCATTTAAAATGCTTGTCTCATGTAAAATATAGACTTTGAAAACCCGTTGAAAATGCTTCAAATGTACAGCATACTGTGTGTTATGCTCTTTTGTGCTTAAAAGGATGTTTTGAACGTGTTAGTTAATGTGCAAAGTAATTAAATAACTTCAAAAAATATAAAAGTAAACCAATAAATAATTTCAATAAGTCTAAAGAAACATATTATAAATTTAAGAAACATCCAAACAGTTAAAATAGAATTTACTCCAATAAACATTACGAAACGAATGATGATAAATTGAGCAAAAAAATAAAATAAATAATGATATGAAACAAATTACTTAAAATCTGCATATTAACAATAAACTTAATTTCATAATGAAAGAATTAGAATTATATTACAAATGAAATTATGCAATAAATTTAGTTATAATATATTATTAGATAAATTCAGCTATCTTTAAGAGAAATTTTTGTAACATAGTAAATAGTTATTACATAAGTATATTTGATCCCAAATATAAATTTTTTAGAAAGATTCAATGTATCCTTTGAGTTAAATTGATTATGTTTGTAGTTAAAAAAGTATTAAATTGCCAGTATTATTCTTAAAATTGACGTTCAGGAAAATAAAACTGATTAAATTTCTCAAAACAATTCATTTTGCACAATTTTATTCGACAGAAATTACAAATCTTTGAAATCTATTAAGTAGCTTTATTGAAAGAAAATTTTGCACTCTTGAATCTCTAATATTTTAATTATATGTAAATAAAATATTTATGAGCCAAAAGTTACAACAAATTAATTAATAATGCATTGGTCATAATTCATATTTTGAAAAGAAACGTGATTATCGGAGACGCATGGTTCTAAATAACCAGAGGTTATTAATGTGATAAACTGTACAATAAGAAGGATATTTCTTGCGACAACTTTAAAAATCAAAGAGAATTTTAATTGAATATTGAATATGAAGAGTTACAATGCGTCAGATTTCTCATAGTTGCTTGTCGTCTATCTTTCCTGTTCTCAGAATTTAAACATATAGTTAAAGGACAAGATTTTGTTTTATTTCTTTGTGTCACTCATTGTTTGAAATATCCTCCATCTTTATTATACAAATAGATTTGAATGATTTAAGATCACGTTTTGTAGAATCTCACGTTTTCTTGGCCGACTAAAGAATAGGATTTGGTTGTCAAAGTTGATTTTTTTTTTTTTTTTTTTTTTTTTACCATTTCTTGACAAATATAAGCAACTCTGCCAGTCTTGTGGTTATCCAAGCCAACTTTTCTCGAGTATTGGAGCTGTTGGCATGATTCTAGCAAGTTCGATATGAAAAACTGCCGTGTTCTGCTTACAGTTTTCTTTACTTCATAATTAGTTGTTCTTTAGAAATGTTAATGGTGAAACTACACAGTGTTGGTAAGATTTAAGATTTGTGTCCGGTTCCTCATTCCTAATAAAATCATGCCAACCTCTCAAAAACTCGCCAAAAATCTATCATCTTTGATGGCTACAAGATAAACAAACGACTTTTAGGATTGCAATTTAAAAAATTCTCACATTTGGCTAATAATAGACCCATGAGCGGACGTTATTTTTAGATCAAACCGAAAGCATTTTTCCGCAATTCTGCCTAAAATCGAAAATAAACGTAAACAGCCTTTTTTCCACATAAAATAAAGTCTTTAAAGCGCTTATTCTCTTAGCGACGAATTTTTTATTTATTTAGTAAAAAATTTGTTGCTTTTTATCATTGTAAAAAAATTCCATTTGTAAATTAAAAGATTTTAAAATGTAATTTTCAAAATTGTAAAATTTCCTCGTAAAATTTCCTGTTTGTTATTAAGTAACGAAAATCTTCTAGAAGTAGATTTTTATCTCATATCGTTTGGCATTTTAAATATCAGAAATCTATTGGAGGATTTATTATTTTGTTTTTATGATTTCCGTATTTTATTCGTAAGATAAACGACTCCTTCTTAAGAGCTAAAATGAGAGTTTCCCAAAATTTTCAAAATCTTTTTTTATCATGTGAGAACATGATGCTGTTTTGATTAGGGGATTTTGAAGCTCGAAATCGCTTAGGCAATGAATATTGAAGCTGAAAATCGCATAGGCAATGAATAAAACATAAATGGCAAATTTAATCATCATCTTTTAATCGCATATATTTTATTACCTGCTTTTATTTACTGCTTTATTGTTACGTATGCTTCTTTGACAGCAAATGCGTATTTTTTTTGGCAGCAGATCATCATAGCTGTTATTTCATCTCAAAACCGATCGAGCTCCAAAACTTTGTTTGCCAGCTAAAAAAATTGAAAATTAAAGTTTAAAAAAATTATTATTATATATTATATAGAGAGAGGGATAGAGGGATAGAGACCGATAGAGAAATCTCGTTATTGTTTCAAACCGGTTTAAACTGGTTAATGACTTAAATTAATTAAGACAAATAATGACTTAAAAATAATAATGTTCTCACATGATAACTTGAAATTTGCGATCGTAGATTTCTAGTATATATATATATATATATATATATGCCGAGATGAAGTTTGACAATTTTTACAGCTGTAAGCCCTTTCTGACGTTTTATTTACTGATACGTTGTTTATTCGTGCGATTTGAAGATATCATAAATTCAAAATAATCTCTATCTCTGCTACTAATAAAGATATAATCTAATTGGATTGGCGATTTGGCTGAATCATTTGACCTGTAACTATCAAATTTGGCATATATATGCTTTGGAAGGTGAGAATGTGCGCCTCGGAATTACTTTCATTAAAATTTTAATTCATTAAAATTTAAACTGAATTTTGGCATTTTTTCACAATAATGTCAGAAGATATTATTTCAAAAAAATTATTTTTATACTATTTTATACATCTTTTTAATAATACCAATTTAATAGTTGTACAAATCTTTGAATTTTGACAATTTTTATTTATTTATTAACTAGCCGCCTTTGGTGACCAGCCGGTTCACCAATCTTAATGTTCATTTAAATTTTAATAATTAAATAGGTTGAACCGGAGTTTAACCCCCTTCTTCGCCAAGTTGCGATAACGCGTCAAAGCTGCAATCTATAATGCACTATAATCGGACATCTGCTCCTTTGCTTTTGAACATTTCGCAAGACCGTTGTTGGCTATTTTTAAAAATTTCGCCAAGCAGGGGCTTAAACTCTGGTCGTACCATTAAATATTTTACGCAATTCCAACTTTAATAGATTCTACATCAAAATATTTTAAAACTTCAAATTTTGAGAGTCATATAATTCACTCATAATATTATAAAGGCCTTCAGTCATAACGTAATATGTATCTCTCTAATTTTCTGTTACCTCTCGTAGAATTTATGCTTTAAATTAAAGTGTAAATGATTAATCTGCAATTTTTTACTGAAACAAAGCGTTTTTTTTAATAATATGATTACTAATAACAGAGTCACTGAGTGTTTAAATTTTATGGGCACTAAATAAATATCTTTCTTAATTTATGTAATATCTCAAGAATTTGTCAACAAAATTTTCTCAGATTCATCATGAACAGATCGATTCATTAACAATGTTTAATTTTAAATGCATTGAACACTAAGTAAATAAAATAAAATGAATCGTTTAAAATAATCGGTCGAAACAGGTTTAAAAAAACTACTTAAAAAACGATGTACTTAAAATTATAAGCATATACAAAAAATATATAACTAACATAAATACAATTTAATTACAAAAGCATGCAACTAACCTAAAAATAATTGAAATCATTGAAAACAGGTTAAAAAAAACTACTTAAAAAACGATGTACTTAAAACTATAAGCATATACAAAAAATATATAACTAACATAAATACAATTTACTTACAAAAGCATGCAACTAACCTAAAAATAATTTAAATCATCCGTTGATAATGGTTGTCATGTCAACAATCAGAACACAATGCGCATGCGTGAATTTTCTTCGCCAGCTACGGTAACGCAAATGCATGAATTTTTCTACGCCAGTTGGGGTAACGCTATGCAGATTAGACATTTTTAATTTCCTTTATTCTGCGTTATTTTAATTCAAAAGTACTTTAGAATGAATCTGAAACATGGATGAATTATACCAACGTTTAATTTTAAATGCATAAAACATTAAAAAAATAAACAGAATCGTTTGAAATAATCGGCCGAAAAATGTTAACCCTAGCCTCATTAGTGTTGGGAGAAAAAACAAACAAACTGAAGCCTTATTCATGTGGCGGTGGGGAAAATGGAAGATATTTTTGGCGGGAAAGTTAGTTTTTAATTAATAATTAGAATTCTAATTAAAAATTCAAAAGAAGGGACCCCAGGTGCACATTCCCGACCTCTAAGGTATACATGTACTAAATTTGGTAGCTGTATGTCAAATGACCTGGCCTGTAGAGCGCCAACACACACACACATTGAGCTTTATGTATAAGTATAGATTATCATTATTATTGTTTTGTTGATTTCCAACAATAGATCACATAGTTACTCTGAAACTCAAACGTTTTCACCGATTCATCAAATATTTAACAGCATAATTTCCTTTTATTGTTAAAAACTAAAAGGATTCTATTTGATATATATGTAGTTCAGAAGACAAATAAAAAAATGAAGTTAAAATCGCTCGCAATTGAAAAATTGGATGAACCGTGCATTTATCTTTTTAATAAAGCTTTGATGTTCTAGGTCTGATATCTGTTAGAAATATCCATGCTTTGAATAAACAGAATATATAGTGAACAATTAAAATAGTACGATTTTAATGTCTAACAGTTTGA
Source organism: Argiope bruennichi (assembly GCF_947563725.1). NCBI lineage: Eukaryota > Metazoa > Arthropoda > Arachnida > Araneae > Araneidae > Argiope > Argiope bruennichi. Next base: position 82,491,012 of record NC_079157.1, on the reverse strand, counting down.
CGGAATCATGGGTTTGGTTTTATCTAAAAATCTAACTGAAAAATCAAATATAATTAATATTCCCAGTGAACCTGTTATCTTCTAATAATTCTAGTCAAGTGATAAAGTATCAGCTGTCTTCTTAATTTTATCACGAATGGCATGTATCGCTGAAACAGCATAAAAAGTGGACTATTTTTTAACAAAAATATTATTTTTGTAAAAATTATTCGTTTTTTTAAAAATTTATTTATACATTTTAATTTCTCTATAGTATAATTTTTCCATTTTTAAATCGGAAGTTAATTTCGTATGCAAACTTTTTAACGATTTCTGTGCACAAAAAATTAAAAATTGAAAAACTTTTAATAACACGTTTTTATTAGCGCATTAATAAAACGAAAAACATGGTATCAAAAATCTGGTCAATGAAACAAAATCGTAAAGCATGAGATTCTTATAGAAATTTTATAAGTACATATTACTAATTACTAATTTTTCTGTACTTATAATAAAAATGAATATATGTGTTCGCGCTCCGCAAATTAGGTCGTTTTACATACAGCTATCAAACGTGGCGCATATATATATTGGAGGGAGGAAATGTGCACCTTAGAGAGATTTTTTTTTTTTTCCATTTCATTTAGAATTTTAATTAATTAAAAATTAAGCGAAATGTTTGCTTTTCTCCATGATAATATCCGAAAATATTGCAGAACAAAATTGATTTTGACATCTTAAAATTAAAAACGAGCATGTTTTAAATGTATCTATTTTTATCATATAAATTAAATTTCTATTTTTATTCAACTTAAAAAAAATATTTTAAATATATTTTAAAACACTTTATTTCACGTAAAGTAAAAAAATAAAATTGAACTTATACGAGCACGTTAAGCGTGCATGAGGAAACGCGTGATGACAACGCGTGATTAGGCGTGATGGCAAAGATAAGTGTTACCGTCACGTTGACAAAAGTTCAATTTAAAAGATTAAATTAACTCTTACTACAAAGTAATCTTTTAAAAATATAATTTTCATTAAGTGTCTATAAAATGTGAATGGCATTGAAACATGGTATTTTCTAGAAAGATAAGTGAAAAAAAAAAAAAAAAGGTTTCTGTGAATTTTTAAATATTTTTATTATTAAGTTAATAATTCTGAAGTATTTAAGGCAAATACGTTGTATATGTCCACTATAACCGGGCCCCAATACCTACTTTCTAAACTATTATAGGAGTATGCATCTAATAGCATAAATGGTCTAAGTGAAGAATAGCGTGTCCCCGAGTTTGTCGCCAATATGACAATCCATCGGAACGTTCTTCTAGCAACCCTAATGCTGTTTTGTTTACTACTTTTTGCAATGGTTGAATTGTACTTAAACTACAACTATATTATAAAAAATGTTAAATTAAAAAAATATCGATTAAAGATTTTAATTTTGCTCTTTATTTTAATTAAAAGTTTATTAAATGAAGAAAATTAAGCTTAAAATAAAAAGTTATTTTCTTCTTTCTTTTTTTTAATGTTGATATGAACAGATAATATTTATTCTTTTGCAATTTTTAATTGTCAGTATGCTCTTTAAAAAATCGTATGAATTCCTAATTTACGAAATAGTCTGCATTCTCACTTTAAAAGACAGCTGCAATGGAATTCTTCGCAGTTCTCGTAATTCGTTTGGTGTTCTAATGGCTGGTCCCTTTCATAATTTGTTATGTCGTGCAAGAATGGATGTCGGGTAAATGAGATGAAAGACAGTATTTCGAACCTGCAGAATGGATGAAGGGAGAGTGGAATATATTTTTTTTACAAGTTGATGAAGCTGGGAAAAGGATGTTTGTTTGAAATTTTGTATGGAGAATGTTCGGATTGCTTCTTTCTCCGTTCTTTCTTTTCTTTTGGTTATGTACTGTTCCTGTTATCCACACAGTCCTTATGTTCAATGTGCTAGCGAAGCTACTAGGTTCCCACTCCCGCTGCTAGCGAAGCCGTAGGATATTTTTTTTAATTTAAAAAATTCTGCCTTCTACAGCAGAATTTGTAGAAGGCATCTGTAGAAAAAAACAATACTTATCAGTAAAAAGTCCTAATTATATGGCGTGAAATGGTAACCGTAACTGTTCCGCTGAAGTATTTGTTCATTTTGTCCGCCATCTTTATTGGCGACTTGGCATTGTTGGCGCAACAAGGGGCACACTAAAATTCACTTTTACAAATAAATGTTTTGATAAATAACGGATTTTATATTTTTATTCAGACACTCAGTCTTGTGAGTCATATTTAGTAAAATATTCTTCCGACACTAACATTTTAACTGAAAAGAAGGATCTACTTTATTTCTATTAAAACTGAGTAAGATTTGAAAATCTGAATATCAGTATTTTATAAAAACTTGAGCTTTTAGATTATTCCATTGATTGTCTCATAGAAGATATCCAAACAGCACCCAGAATTTCTCCAAAGCTGATTAGCCAAACAAAATTATGAAATCTCTTGTCCTTAAATATTGATATTCTAAACTTCATATTTAGTCAGATTTAGTCACAGAAATTAGAAACAATTTTTTTTGATTTAAAAGTTTCAAGAATATTTCTCTGAATATGATTTCATAAGAAACAAAATTAAAGTTTATGATTTTTAGAACTATATTTAATATAAATAATAAAATAAAATATTATTATTTGCTTCATTTAAACCCCTTTGAAAAATTAAATTTCACAATGAATCAGAGAATTTTTTGTTAAATAATTCTTTGAAATACTGCATAAAATATAAAATATATTCTGTGGTGCACACGTCTTATAAAAAGCAAGATAAAAAATGTTCAGAAAATTTCAAATATTTTTTTTCAATATTATTTGAATATCATAAGATAAATTAGCGGAATTGGTCCTCTCAAAACTTTCTCGCATACTCTAATAAACATGTCAGGTACGACCGGAGTTTAACCCCCTGCTTGGCGAAATTTTCAAAAATCGCCAACAACGGTCTTGCGAAATGTTCAAAAGCAAGGAAGCAGATGTCCAATCATAGTGCATAATAAAGATTGCTAGCTTTGGCGCGTTATCACAACTTGGCGAAGAAGGGGGTTAAACTCCGGTTCACCCAACCTGTCAGGCCAGAGAACGCTTACATGACATTGGTGTACAATAATTACGAAATATTAACATTTGGCATGAATTGAGCATTTTGACTGAATCTATCGTCTGGTCCTTGGCGAGTTATTTGGCGATTCATTCCTGGCATAGTTAATAGTATCCGGAATTCAAATTCTGTTTTAATTGCATTTTCCCCGACCGATTGAAATCAAAATTTGACACAAATCTGCACTTGTAGTCTTAAAATTCTATACCAAATATGATATATTTATGTCATTGTTTTTTTGTAGTTGTATTTGGCCCAAAATTTCGCAGGCGTCTACACCATAGACGTTAAATCTCTTTACCGAATTTTCTATCTAGCTCTCTTCGTTTTGTAACTATCGTCTTGCCTAATATATGTGCAGACACACTTCCTCGAACAGATTTTACTCAAAATTTGACAGATATCTGGAAATTCGGTACGTCAAATTTCAGCGGTCTAGCTCAAAACGTTTTTGAGTTATCTTTGTCACAGACCGGCAGACATACAGACTGGCATTTTCCAAAAATGGATTTTAAGAACTCAGGGAAGTGGAGATACTTTAAAATCTCGAGTTCAGATTTGTTGACGGTTACTATAATTTCCTTATACTATCTATAAAAAAACGTAAAAAAGTGAATGAAAAAAAATACTTTTTATATTCATTTTTCATTAATGTAAAAAGTCAATAAACTTGGCGAACGAACTGGTCGTCAAAGGTGGCTATTATTTTCTAGCTTATATTACTACATTTTAGAAACAAAGTCATCTTTGTATCACCTTAAGCATTCCATCAATTTTTACCGTCGTTGCCGCCGTGTACGTTTCAAATATAATGAATGATTAGACAAAATTTTAGTTCTTCCCCGCCAGCTTATTCGCATCAGAATAATAGGGCGAACGTCTGTCTTCCGGTTCATTGGTTACAGGTTTAAAGTTTCCGAATTTTCTTTATTATGATCAATGGCTAGTTACGCATTATAAACGACAGGATTATGTGATTTACAAACCTTCATTCATAAATCTCTCTGACCCCAGAGATCCAACTCGCGTCCTCACGGGTTAATTGTATAAATGATGAATATAAATTATGGGAAAGTTTTCTGTTATGAGTTGCTACAATCTAATAAATATGCACTTACTCTACAGTTTATGAACACAATTATTTTCATCGTGAGAATGTATTTAACGTGATTCCTGTGATTAATTAAAGGAAACGGTCCCGTTTTTCTTGAAATTCACGCAGTCAATTGGGTAAATCAATTTGTATCAACATTCTCGTTTAACAACCAATGAAAAAATCTGACTATAAATTTGCTTCGAATTATGTTTTTGTATCGCTAATTCTTGTTTATTATCATTAAGTCTCTCTCTCGTTTCGTCTAATCTGAAATCAACGTCTCTGAGAAAAGGCTGTTGTCCGAAATTCTACATACTAAGTGGAATTTCAAGTACAAATAATACGTTTTTGTTTGCCATATTGTTTCCTTTACTTGCGTAACTTGTAATCATTCAGATAAGCAAAGGACAGAGTTCAAAAATGGACAATGTAAACATCGTATAAAATTCCATTCACTATATTTGTCTAATAAATTTTTCAAATAAAAGAGCTTTATCAGTGGTTACAAAAATTAGTAATGAACTATTTCGAATAAGGAAAGTATAACCAAATATTTAGAGCCATTTTGTAAGTGATATTACTAATTATTAGAGTCATCTACTTAGAAGCGAACAGTATTGAAACTTATACTTTTCAGAAGTGAAAATGTACTCAGTAGTGTTAACTGGATTTATTGTAATTAGATCAATATGGAATAAACTTTTCTGAACATTATGCATTATTACTTTCTCTTATATGAACTACAAAGTAAGCATTGTAATTATCTAAACATTATCTATCTAGGCGTCCCGCGTTCGAGTCCTGGTTCGGGCATGGTTGTTCTCTTCCTTGTGTTCTCTCTGTGAGGTGCGTGAATGAAACCCCCTGTAAAAAGGGGTTGTGCAAGCGAGTGTCTGTGTGCTATCTTCATTTGAGCTAGAAGTCAGACTTCTGCCCTCGGGTGCTCAGGAGCCTTTACCCTCAGAAGCTACTGCGCAAAAAGTTGGCTTGATGATCTCCCTGAATTAAAAAAAAATCTTGGGAATCGTCCTGTGAGCACGATAATTCAAAAACGCTTTGAGCTAGATAAATGAAATTTCGTATATAATAATACTTACATCAAGTTTCTAGGATATCTATTGAGAAGAAGAGTGTCTCTTCGGTTGACGTATACATGTAAATACGATAACTATAAAACGAACTGAGGTAAATGGATTAAATTTGGCATACAGAGTCTAAGTACAGATTCCTATCAAAATTCAAACGAAAACCCTCATAGGATATTGACTGTATATTTGTCTTTACTTTTATAAGTGCATAAATGCGATAACCCAAAAACGCAATGAAATAAATATATGAAATATGGAATGTGATTTCGTGATTACGATTTTAATCACAAAATCACCCACTACATTGACGTTACATCATAATCACCTCAAAATAAAATTTGTGTCAAATCTTGGTTTCAATCGTTTGGAAATCCGTCCAAGAGTCGATTTTCCTGTCATTCTGCAAATTTGCGAGCACGTAAACGCAACGACTTGATGAGTCAAATTTGGTTCATGATTTTGGTACTAAAACTAAAGTTGTTCTCAAATTTTGATTTCAAACGGTGCGAGAAAAAGACTCAAAATGCACTATCAGTTTCCTTCTCTGTACTACGAAACACAAAATGCTCATGTGCGAGATTGAGAAAACACTAATCTGAGCATTCGTGACATTAACGACCTTGCTCAAGGTCAACAGTTTTTTTATATGAGGAAGAGGGGAATACCTTTATTAAGAAGTATACGATAAAGATTCGAGAAGATCACACCCGCTTGTTTTATTATCTTGTCATAAAACTGATGTTTTAAACCAGAAGTTATGAGACATCGGGGAAAAAGCAAGAGTTGTCAAATGACATAGACGCTAATGGTTTCTTCCCCCGCCTTCCGACAACCAAAAAAGGAAATATGAAACATCTTTAATTCCCCATTAGAGGTGAGCAGTGTCTCATATTGTTTACAGTATAATTTGTAATTTTCCTTGAAATCTTGTGGCATTAATTTCACGCCCTTTTAACTATTTTCCTACACTTTCTAAAAATAGGGATTCATGAAGCTTCAGATTCGATCACTTATAGTTAAAAGTTGGAAAAACAATCTCCCCCTCCCATTATTACAAGATATTGTACGATATTTTTACGAAGATGCTCGATATTCTGAACGCCTTACAGTATCGTACAAGTTGCAATGTTAAAAGAATTTTATAATATTGCTGTACGCAATTGTTTAATGTATCAGCAGGAGTAGTCTCCTTGAAAATTTCTCGGATACTCTCGATTAAATGTACTTTTCTATTATTAACTATATCTTATTGGTGAATAATCGTTTACGAAAGAGCCTATTAGAATGAGATCTTTGGCGATTAATCATTGGCATGCTGTTTTTTGAGGATTACAACACTTTCGATTTGCATACTACGTATACCAGAATATAATAATGCATTTAATGTGAAAAATAAATTTCATCTCTTTTCGATGATTGTCGAAAATCGACGAAGTTAAATTTAATACTCCTTCTCTGGCTTCAGGACAGACTCTTAAAAAAAGTACAATATTTGAAATGACAATTATTTACAAGAATTCGGGAGAACGAGAGAGGTCCGTATTTCTTATTATTACTTTCTCGTATTCGTAGCATAGAGAAAATATAATATTCATCAAAAAATTCGAACTCGAGATTTTGACGAATCTTCAAGTTTTAGATCACCCTGAGCTCGAAAAACACATTTTTGGGGAAATGTCCGTCTGTTTGTGACAAAGATAACTCAAAAAAGCTTTGATCTAGACGGCTGAAATTTGGCATATAGTCTTAGCACAAATGTGGAAATTTCTATCGCATTTTGAGTAAAATCTGTTAAGAGGAAGTCTACTTGTCCGGCTGTTCGAAATTAAGTTTATACGATATTTAAAAAGCGATTAGTATTAGATGCCCAAATTTAACATCTGTACTGTAGACACCTCTCACATTTTGAGCCAAATCCAACTGTGGGTTGACCATCTGCCGATCTGTTCTTTCAGAAACATGTAAACGCGATAATTCAAAAATGCAATTATCTAAATATATCAAATTAAGTGCGGCATTTTGTAACTACAGGGGCAGTTTTGTGTCAAATTTTTTATCAATCGAGAAAAATGTATCTAAAACACACATTTTTGCATGCTATTAACGCATGCCAATGATTAATCACTAAATAACTCGCCAAGGAGACACGTGAGATTTAGTAGAAATGTTAAATTCACGCCAAAAGTTAATATTTCGTAATTATTGACGCCGATGTCATGTAAGGCTGGCATGACAAGCTTATTTGAGAATATGCGAGAAAGTTTTGCGGAGACAACTCCCAATATTTGTTTTTTTCTTACTATAATGCCTTTCATTTGGTAAGAAAAAAAATAATATCGATAAAAATAAATATATTTAGATATTTATAAAATTGAAATTAAAATAATGTAGATAAGCATAGGAACTCTTGATCTGAAAAAAGATGCTAGCAAGATTGCTTTTTTAAAGAAAAGCAAAAAAAAAAAAAAAAAAAAATGTATATAGGTAGTTATACATTTTGTATAGTATACCTCATTTTGTATAATATACCATACATGCAACTTTATAAAAATTATTTTATAGTGGTAGTATATTTTTATAAAGTTGTATGTATGGTATACTATACAAAATGAACATAAAGGTTAATAGTTTCAGACGTGTTAAATTCAGAAAATTTTGGCCGAAAGCTCAATTGTATGATGATAATATGACAAAAAAAAATCTTAGTTAACCATCTTAAGGGAAATACTTTCTTTTTGAAAACACTCTTTTGTAAGAAATTTTTTCTATACCAAACGATTTTCTTTTGATGTTATGTTAATAATAAAAAAAATAAAAAAAAAAAAAATGAATTTTTAACATTCTATTAAGACAGAAGATGGCAGCACAAGCTTTCTTTTTTACGGAATTTTACGTATCTGATGAAATTGTTTTTAGAATTTATGGCTAACTTATTGGGTAATTTTTGCTTTTACTTTACGACGGAATGCACTGTTTTTTCGTATCAATTTCATTGAGAAATTTGAGAAAAAAAAACACGAGTTTAAAATAATCCAGCACAATCATATATTTATTCTCCATTCGTTTTAAGAAATACTGTTTGAATAAAAGTTTTACAAATATGATTCCTTTATCTTACGAAGAATATTATCTCTTTAATCTTATTGATGATGATGTCCTTGATTAGGTACTGACTGCACGAATACAGTGACATTTTAAATGATTATCTATCTATCTGTACGTAATGATTGAGCGACGAAACAAAGATTAATATTATATTTGTAAGCATAACAATTTTCTTCATCCTGCCTTCTTACTGAAATATATATAGAAATGGATAGATTGGGCTTTTTAGCAGTAAAGGCTGTCATCTCCTAATCCCAGAAAGTCAGAGTTAATAAAACGAAGAGAAATTTATAGAAAGCGCTCATGAAAAACAGTTTCTTGGATCAAAATCTTAAGTGATTGAAAGTGAGCTTACTGCAAAGGTTTGTTCTTTGAGGTGATTTCTTCAAATAGTGCATGATAATATGTTCCAAATCATTTTCATGGTTATCTCAATGAGACGAAACAAAAATTCAAGAATATGAACTACCAAACACAAAATCCGATTTAACTTGGGTGATCTTTAACAAATTATATAAAAGTTGCTCTTACTTTCTAAGAAACTTGATTGATCCGTGTTCAATTTTGGATTAAATGTAACAAACTGTGGGTTTGGTCTTTCTGTTTATCCTTGTGTATGAGGCTGCAATGAATCAAAACTGGAGTAGATCAGATGAGAAAAATTTGGTATGTGGTCTTAACACCAAAATTTTAGATCCGCATCCATTATTTTATCAGAAATAAGTTCAAACTGTATATTCATTATACAACAGAATTTAAAAGAAAATGTGCTGTATTGTCTAAGAAATCAACAATGACTATCGGGAGTCCAAGTTAAACATGTATTGTAAGAAACTTTGTACTTTTTATTTATTCCTGAACGAATTAAGAAAATCGTCATAAAATCCTGGGTTAAACATGATAGATTAACCAGCAATTCAGTAAACTAATGCCGTCTTTGTAAGGATTATGTGCGTTAATCCAAGTGGTGGATTTGCAACTAAGTAGCTGCCTATGGCCCCTAGACTGAGAGGGGACCTCAAGCACTTAAAAAAAACTTTATTTTCATAGTTTCCAAATAAATATGTTTGTAAAAGATAAAAATTCTCTGTATGAAAAAAAATATTAGCATTATTTTAATATTTTATCAAATGTATTTATTCAGGTTCTTGTATGCCTCACTACGTTCATCCAATTACTAGAACATTTATATAGCCGGCAACTGTTTCAATAACATTTTGCATAGATGTGGTTGCTGGCCGTCTGGAATCGCAATATATTAAAAAAAAAAAACGTATTTATAAAGTTAATAATATAAAAAATGTTATTAACCTCAAATAAATATTTCAAATGTTAAAAATCTTGCTAAAATGTGAAACTAAATTGGTCATCTTATTATAAGAGGGTTCTGAAAATGTTGCACAATACGCAAATCCACCACTGGTTAACTCATTTGGATAAATTTCGTTATCACCCCATATAATTGGAACAAACAACGGCCAAGGTTTTTAATCCGAAAAACCACTAGAATTAGAACGATAGACCTACTGTAGGATTGCTCAGTGTTTTGTCAAAAGATGACGTCATCTGTAAACATTTACGTCACTGATTGCAGAAGAAGGCCAGAAGTGGAAAGGATTTTGAGCAATGTTATCGTTGCGAAACGGATATTCCGACTTCAGGATAAACAATGAACCCATGATTAACATATACGATTGGATAACCGATATTTTAGACTCGCGGAGCTCTGTTAGTATGATGAAAGACATTTTTTTTTTTTTTTTTAATTCAGGAGTAATCAATTGCTACTATTTTCGTCTTTCAAAGAATCAAGCGTAATTGATATCCTGATAAAATGAGATATATTTGAGATTAATAAATGATAGCGCAATGAAATGAAATTTAGTGCGTGCAATTGATATGAATTAGCGCAAGTTGTCGAAATATTTTGTTAATTTTTTTTCAATATTTAAAAAAATAAATCAATCGATATTTTTTTAAAAAAAATTCTATTTGTTTTTGGCAATCAGCTGTTCGTACACGTATTAATTTTATTAATTTGGTAAAATCGATCAACTTTGATTCATTACATTGCATTAAAACAAATCATTGCAAAAAGGAAATCGGATCAAATGAAAATTTTAATTTAAAGTTACAGAAACCGCATGAATTTGTCGATGATACGATGAATATTAACAGAATAAAAATCAGAAAGATATAAAATAAAATATATACTCGAAAACGTAATAATTATATATTGTAATTGTTTCAGTAAAAATGATATTTCTTGGTGAACTATAGATTTTAAAAAAACCTAAATAAATATAACTGAAAACAAAGAAGCTCCCAAAAAAGAGAGCGATCAAAGAAATTAAAAAAAATTGGTTGCAAACGATACTATTTGAGTTTAAATTGTTGTAGCTGGGAAACTAATTCTTCATTATTGTGGTTGTTTAGGCGAATATATATGGGTTGGTTGAGAGTTTTAGTGGCGCAAGAGCCAACCTTGGCTAAACTGCGCCAGTCGTATGGTTAGAATAATGACGATCGTGGAATAGAAACAACGTTAAAACAATTGTATCAAAAGTTTCGAATATATATGGAAGAATATACGAAATATATGGGCGAACAGCTAGTTACTGAAGTCGGCAAGTTAAAATTTAAATCCCATAAAAATAATTAAGGGGTTACAACCCTTGTTTGCAATGCTCCCAAGAACCATTTAGTGATCGTTTTCGATTATCCCAGCTTTTCCCTGCAATATAGTTATTCCTTTCTGCTAATAATAAGAAATCATAAGTGCATTGACTAGAAGTAAATTGAAGTGATTTGAAATTGTTATCATTAATATTTTGTTAATTACTAAATGTTAAATAATTTTTTTTGAAAGCAAAGTTATAAAATATAGAATAGAATAGAATATAGATGTCAGAGAGAAATTCAAAAATTAAAATATATAATTCGAAGATGTCTAAAAATCAAAATTATTTACATCAATCAAAAATAAGTCATTTAAAATTTCTTGATACACACAATTGGTTGTTCCTCTGTTCGTGTTATAAGAGTCACTGAGTCAAAAGCTTTCAATCGTGTGAAACTCATATATTGATGCATGCATAATACATTATACATTGACTAAAAACCTGATCAACCGGCGGAAGTGATCTCTCCAAAATTTTCTCACATGCTCTCCCATAAAGGTGATGTCTTGGAGAACGCCTTGTTTGGCATTGGCGTACAATAGTAACTAAATACGAATCTTTGGTATGAACTTAACATTTTTACTGAATCTATTGGATAATCCTTGGCGTCTATTTGGCAATTAATCCCTCGCAAGCTGTTAATAGTATCTGAAAATAAAATTGTGTTTAAGATGCGTTTTTTCCATTCGATTGAAACAAAAATTTGACACAAAGTTGCTCTTGTGGTGACAAAATTATGTACCAAATTTGATACATTAAAATCATCCCATTTTCGAGTTATCGCGTTTATATGTTTCCGAAAATCCAGACCAACAGACGGTCAGACCCTTGTTGGATTTGGCTTAAAATTACTATCACTACATTACACTATCTACACGGCAATTACTACACTATCGATGTTAAACATGTGTATTGAGTTACATTTATCTAGCTCTCGCCATTTTGTAGCTACCGTGTTTACTTATATTCGAATAGCAAGACAGACTCCCACTGGAGGGAAGGTGCTTCATATTTTGAAATATACAAATTCGATGTAAAGACTATACCAAATTTCATCCGTCTAGTTTAAAGTGCTTTTGAGTTATCTTTGTCGCAGGCAGACGGACGGACATTTTCCCAAGACGTGTTTTTCGATCTCGGGAAGGTGTAAAGCGTGGAGATTCATCAAAATCTCAAGTTCGAATTTTTGGGACGATTACAATACTTCCTCCATATTACGCATACAAGAAAGTAGAAACATAGTATGATAAAACAAACAGTCCATGACTAAAAACAGGATTGTTCGGAATCAAATTTTTTTATGATAATATTGGCGAACGAACTGGAAACTAGCTTCCTTAGAATTTCAGTATCAGAACAAACGAGATATTTCTGGTATGTAATGTGTCTTGCTATTTGCAGAACCAATATATTTTGATTATATAATGCAATATGCCTACAATTAAGCATTTTCCTTTACATAGACTTTCTGGTGGAACTAATTTCATAAAAAAAAGATGAAATCTACGATCGCAAATTTCAAGTTATCATGTGAGAACATTATTATTTTAAAGTCATTATTAGTCTTAATTAATTTAAGTCATTAGCCAGTTTAAACCGGTTTGAAACAATCACGAGACTTCTCTATAGATCTCTCTATCTATCTGTATATATGATAATTTTTTAAACTTTCATTTTCAATTTTTCTAGCTGGCAAAATTTTGAAGCTCGACCGATTTTGAGGGGGAAAAAAAAAAAAAAAACATCGCTTTTCTCTATATCGACGCATCCATAATCTGATAGCTTCGTGATTATTTCAAACCGATTTAAACTGGTTAATGACTTAAATTAATTAAGACAATTCGTAAGAATGCAAAGAATGAATACTTTGGAAATCAAGTTGTAACTTTAGTTGGCGGTAAATTGCCAAATGTGACAACCTTCTGCATTATTTTATAATAACCCTAAAAGCGGAAAATTGATATCTCAAAAGCGACAATTCACCAATTTGTTGCCTACGCATTTTGAGGCTTCAAAAACCTCAAACCAAGACAACATCATGTTCTCACATGATAACAACAGTTTCATGCATACTGGCTTTAAATTTAATTTATAATTGAAATTGAACAATTTAAACTTTGTTCAAACTTTCTCAACCAAGGAAATTTCGTTGTCTCGAACTTTCCACAAATTGAAACAAGTAAATAATGTAAACTTCAGATATGCCGCCAAACAGCGATTGACATTTTAAGCCAGATTTTGCATCCGCATAAGTGTGTGCGTGTGCGCGCTCGGTGTGTATTGGCGCTCGACATACCAGACCGTTTGGTCTACAGCTACCAAATTTAGCATATGCATGCTTTGGAGGTGGGGAAAGTGCACCTCGGACGATTAAGGTTGAAAAGATTATAAATTGGTATTAACCAAGTTCAAAACTAATAACAAATTCCCGATACTCCTTTCTATTTTGTGTATCTAATGTGAAGTATCAGATTGATTCAGTATCATCTCCAATTCTAAATATTAAAGTGGCGTGGTGCATTTTGAGTGTTACATTTTTCATACAGAGGCGTGGTGCATTTTTCATACAAACATGAAATATCTTTCTTCTTTTAATTTAATTCTTCTTTTAATTTCATATTTTCTACAATATTTAAATGATCTACAAATATGTTTATTAATTTTATAGGAATAAATTTTTTAAACCATTAACGAATGTATTTATGTTTATAGCAAAAAAAGAAAAAAGGTTTTTACCAAATGACCCCGTTAAAATACTCAGATTAGTTTGATTCGCATTTCTTTATTTGAATTTTAAAATTCACTTTTAACTATAATATCATGCAATGAATGTCCTGTGAGAATAGGGGATTTTACAACTTTAGGCAAGATATATTAGCAGTTATGTGCAAATTAGGATGTCGTATAATGAAACATCTCAAGAACTAATTCTATCAAAGAATGGGCTTTAGTCTGATTAAAAAACATTTGAAACATCGTCGCAAAAATTTAATAACTTCCAGATATTATCAAATACATTGACAGAATTTATACAGAACTGACAAATCTAATTATGGTACCATATATGCTTATAATTAGAATTTATTTGTTGTAAAGGATTCTGGCACTTTAACGTTTTAAAGAAAAAAAATTACAATTTATTCGAAGTTAAATAATTGAATTGTGGATTTTTAAATATAGATAATTTTAATGGCTATTTAGAAAATGATAAAATTGAGAATGTTTAGTGGTGTATAAGGCCGAATCAAAGTCAGATGTTTTCTAATCTGTCAATTATTTTTCATTTCTTTATGTACCAAATATTTATACTTAAAATCTTATTATTAATGTAACTCTAAATTAAATTTGTAATTTAGAAAAGAAGGATATTTTATTAAATTGATTTTAAATAATGAAATTATTCTTGCATAATTTATGGAATGTCCATATTTTTTTCAGATGGCTTTCCTGCAAGAAGTCCTCGCGAGACAAATGAGGTGGACCCTCTATCGAGTATTAAAGATCTGCTTCGCCAGGCCCGGACGGAATCTGGAGATATAGACCTCAATTCCCTCCTATCCGAGAACATCAACGATCCAGTGCCTTTAGAAGATTTCAACGTATCCAGCAGTGGTTTCATCTCAGAAATAAACGGTCGATTTTCTGAATTGCACCTACATGGGCTTAAAGGATTCGTGGTGGACAAGTTGGCGATTAACTTGGCCGAAATGAACCTTTCGGCAGAGATGTCAGTACCTATGTTAAGCATCGTTGGCGAATATTTCTTGCAAGGATCGGTAACATTTTTACCACTTTCTGGAGAAGGTCCTTTCTATATGAATCTATCTTCCATCGTTCTCAAAGGTTATTCCATAATTAAGAGCTCCCCCAGTGGTAAATTAATAATGGATAACATCAATCTGAGCAGCGATGTGGGGAAAATAGATCTTCATTTTGAGAACCTCATGGGTGGTGGAGCATGGGGCAGTATTTCTAATAGCCTACTAAACCAACTTAGTGAACTCATTCTAGGTGAACTGAAACCCTCATTACTAAGAGAATTGGCATCTTATCTTAAATACGTATTCGACGACGTATTGTTTCAGCAGCTTCCAGCTGGCTTCATGGATCCCACATCCACAAATCTTGTTGATAGTATTTTGGAGCAGTCTTCGTCCTTCTTGAAGGAGAAAGGTCTGGAACCTCTTCCTCTTCCAGATTACAAAGAAATTTACGAAAAGCGCCTTCTTTTTGTAAACACACGAGGTGAGCTTAACATTTTCAATGGAACCTTGCATGGTCTGTCGACTCTAGTCCGTAAAGGTGACGTCATCACTGTTTTCGCTAATAATTCCTTAATTTTCGAAGCTGATTTCGAATTTAAGAACCTAACTGGTAGCTACGAATGGCTAGCGGACATTTTGGGTGCAGAAAAGCAAGGTCGCATGGAAATACAAGTGAAATCCGTAGACGGTTTTATAAGAATCAAACAAGAACTGAAAGTTGGCAGTAGACTGGAGCTAGACAATTTCTATATCAAAGGTATACGACATGTGTGGTTAGATCTACAAGGTTTGGGAAATTGGGAATATGTGATGGAGTCTATCATAAACCTCATAACCAATGGCCTGAAACTGCAATTAGCTGATGCTATTGCAGTTCCTTTGGAAGAGAGTATCCAAGAACAGCTCGATCAACTTAATTTGATATCAAATGCCTGAAACATTGCATTCACAGTGCGAAATGACTTTCGATATTGATAGCTCATTTCACTGCAAGAACAAAATGTGGACAGCGTTTTAAATATTTTTTTTTGTTTCATTGAATATGGATTTTAAATAAGGCATCTTTAAAGCGATGCATCTTAATAAATTATTATGTTACTCTGATCAGATCAGATGTTACAAAAAAAAATTACACTTCTTGTGTATTTTTTTGAAATTTAATAACAAAACAGCATGACTTTATTTATCGGACAGTTTTCTTCAGTCATTTTAATTCAGTTTTTAAATATGTTATTCATTTTTCAAACTGGAACATTCAGGTTTCGCTTTTTCAACATAAAACTTCAGAAATATTTTGCAAATATTGTAATTTTCTGGGGAAATCAAGTAAACAGGCTTGGCTTAATATGTACATGATATGATATACATAATATAATATTTCATTTTAAATTTATTAATTTGTGTTAGAGTTTAAAATGTAATGAAATGTTCTTCGGAACTTGTCATCAAATGCTCTAGAGCTTAATGAAAATAAATAAATAAATAAAAATATGAATAAAAAAATCATCCTACTGTATGTAGAAAGATATATACAAGAAGCTCAGTGTAACTTATTTCCTTTAAGAAATCTTTTCACATACACACACACACGCACGCACGCACGAAAGCACACGCACACAATCAACTGAAATGTGTCAATTTTAATTTTGAAATTCAGTTTCGAGTCTTTTATATGCTGCTTGTAGTTATTATATTTTTATCGAAGTCAAATAATCAATAAAACGATAGATGCATTTATTTTTGTAATGTGGCTGTGATGTTATGTGTATTGATTCCATTATATTAACCCTCAAACGCAAAATACCAAACAGTATAGTTACGATATCTATCTTCATGATATTTTCCGATATTCAGAATATTGAACATCATAGAGATAACTTATAATATTTTTAGCCATTGAAATGATTATAAAATGAATTGTATTAATTCCTTAATATCGCTGTTAACACTTCAGAGAAAGAAAAAAGTAGCTGATTTCTCATATGAACTCGATTTTGTTCACTCACCTTATTTAAAATTAAAAAAAAAATACTATCATTATCTCAACGTTATTATAAATTGTAGTAATAGTAATTTTTTTTATTAACTATTCAATTTATGATACGATTTTTTCGTTTTCTGATATAACAATGCTATTTGTATTCTAGCATATTTGCACTTTTTATTTCTCCATTATATACGTGTATTTTTTCATTATTTATAGAAATAAAGTTTCTTTTTTTTTTTACCAAGATTTCTCCTGCCTTTTTTTTTCTGTTTTTTGTGAGTATGACAGATGTATTTTTCTTTTTAATTAATAGTAAGAACAAGGATAAAATTTGGGGTGTGTTTTTTCCCCTTTTATATTTTCATATACGAAGTGCATAGAAAGTATTATAATCATTGAAAAATTAGAACTTGAGATTTTGACGAATCCCCATGTTTTAAATTTTCTTAAATACGTGTTTTTCGAATGTTAGAAAAACACATTTTTAGAAAATATCTGTTTGTCTATGGTAAAAATAATTCAAAAAAGCTTTTAGTTATATGGATGAAATTTGGTATACCGTCTTTATACTGAACGTTTAGATTTCTATCAAATTTTAAACAAACTCCGTTCAAAAGGACGTATGTCTGTCTGAATTTGCGTTAATATGATAATAACAAAATTAAGAAAGCTATATGGATAAAAGTTGGTACACAGATTTAATATTTATAAGGGCCGGGAAGCCTGGTTGGTAGAGCGTTGGATTTGCGTCCCTTTGGTTGCTAGTTCGAACCCCGTTGGCCGAAGATTCCCCGCGTGCTTGGTGGCTGAAGAGCGTATAAATCTGTCGTGGTCACAAAGTCCTCCATGTCGAGAGTAATACCACTGAGGGTACTGGGTTAAGGGTGATCGTTCTAATTTACTATCTGTGGATGAGTGAATGAAGTAAAAAGGGTTGTGACATGTGTGTAGCTAAGTCGTTCTTTTGGTCCTAGATGGCGCTACTATAAAAACAGGAGACGCTTCCCCACCGGCTTAAAATCCTTGTCTTCGTAACAGCGGGCTTGTCCATGGCAAGTGCCATAAGAAACAACAACAATATTTATAATGTAAACATTTAGGAAATTTTGAAATATAGCTTTCATTCCTACTTTGATCATAAAATAGTTATTTTAATATGTTTAGTTAAGAAACTGAAATGAGACATATGAAAAAATTACTCTTGTTTTACTAATTAGTATTGGTAAAATCTAATCAATCTAAATTTTGTCGATTGCTCTATGTTAAAATATATAATAAGCAATATAAAAATAATACATTATATCACATAAGATTCATTTGAAAGTTGACACCTTTGTCGATCAGCTGCATCATCGGAACTATTGGTTGTATTTAAATTAAATCTTTTAGATATAACTTCCTGTCGTTGATTCCGTCAACAAACAATTTTAAGCACCAGGCATTAAAGTCATGTTATTTTGATAGTCATCCACATGTTTTGTTCATTGTGTACATGAACCTTCTTAATAGAAACCATTTCCACAGCATCATATGATATTAAAAATTTCTCTCGGCAAGTTAGAAGGCAAAGGTAGATTCCCTTTTATCTAAGTTGTTACTTTCAAATTCCTTTCAATCCTTAGACAAAAAAACAAACAAACAAACAATGGGAATGGTCTTTCCGAAACTTTCTCGCATACCCTCTTATTAATCCCCCCCCCCCTCCCTCCCTCCCTTTTCACATAAAATTGGGGACTTTGAATAAGGCCGCGAATACTTTGCATGGCATGCAGAGTAGATACAGATCTAGTTATAGTTACAAAACAGAGATCTTTGGCATGAATCTAGCATTTTTACTGAACCTATTTTGAGAATGCGTGTTTTGAAGACCTTTCTGCAGAAGAAGAATATGAGAAAGCATGGACCTACAAACGGTCAAATGCTTGAGAGGTTTGGTTCAAAATTGGATATGAATCTCTATTTCAGGTGATAAATGTGTGTACTAAATTTTATGTACGTAGTTTCTTGCGTTTTATAAATATTGAATCAATTTGTACTCAAACAGCCGGGCAAGCAGACTTTCTCTGAGCAGATTTTGCTCAACATTTAATAGAAATCTACTAATTAGATGAAAAGACCTAATATGAATTGAATAAGAAATTTCATTTTCTATCTCAAAGCGTTTTTAAGTTATCTTTTAAGTTAAGACTGACTGACAGACAGCCATAAAACCAAAATTATGTCGGTCTCAGTTATGTAGGAAACGTAGATTTTCATCAAATCATCTGTTTGAATTTTTTGACGATTACAATAACCTTCTCTATATTTCGTATATCATAAAATAAAAATCAAATAATACATATTGAAGCAACCATAGCTAATCTTTATATTACTATCTAATAATTAAGTATTTGTTGCAAAATAAATAATTTCAAATTACAAATATTATAAAAATTCATATGCAAATCTAGGCTTGTTACAAAGTTTTTCTAATAAAACTTCAAAGCTTTTCAATAATATAAAGTGCTAAAAGTTTGTATTAGTCCGTAAGAACATTTTAAACGTATTTGAAGAAATTAATTGTCATTTGCAAATACTTTAAAAAAATTAAATGAAAACAATAACGTTTCATGATAAAAAGGGCGAATTTATCTTTTGACTTTTCACTTATATTGGAGGAAAAAAATCGTCTGCTTTTCTTAATTAATGGTAGATACTATCTTACGCGCATTTAATATTTCAATTATGATCATTAATTGGGAAATTTTCTCGAAGTCTTGTCATGAGAGCCATTGCAATAGGTAGTCTTCCTATAGGAATCTACCTAAAATGTGATTATATAGCTGATCTGTCTTCTAACTTTCACGGTACTCAACTTTTTTGTTCGTCTTGCAAACTGCACAGATATTAAATTGTCAACTATTAGTTAAAAATATTAACTTAAGTCTTCCTTGAATCCTAACAATAGATAAAATTTATGGGCTTGAATATTTGATGCAATAATATAAATAGTTTGAGTTTCAGAATAAGAATATAATCTATTTTAAAAATGAGGCAAAAAAAAAGTATTTTTTAAAAAATTCCAAAATTTATAAAAATTTGCACATTTATTAAAGTGGTATTATTAAAAATACAATTTTTAAATTTTGAAACAATATAAAAATCATTTTTACGCAATAATATTATGGAAGTTATCTGAAAAATAGTAAACGACTAACTAAAACCCTGAGGTGGCTTCAGATTATTCGATGCACCATGGGAAATTATTCTGGCATCGCTGTTCTTTGAATAACGTATATTAAAAGATATGATTTACCCTTAATAGGCCCGAAGTACTCAATATTTTTTCAATGCAATGTCCATTTTAGCACAACATTGTTACGATATATACACGATGTTGGTATGCATTTAGAATTTCATCGTAGATATATCGTACAATATATTGTTCCAATAGAGTTGTATTCTGGTTTTTTTTCGATAAATTTTCTATTCATTTCCCTTTTTAACATGTTCCTTCATTCAACTATATAAGGCTGGCGAGAATTGTCGAATTTATGATTAGAAAAGGGAGGCCCAAAACTATAGCAGCTCACACCTGGAATCAGCGCCAAAACTTGAAACATTAAAAAGTACAGAATTATATTAGTGGAATTGTTGAATATAGGGTACGATAATATAGACAAAATGAGAAGCTCAAATAAAAACGAGCAGATATTTATACAGCAAAAAATTATATATACACACACACACACACAAAAAAAAAACATCATATAACATGCAAAACAAATAATTTGAATTCAGTTCATGGAGATATTTCAAAATAATCTTTTCTTGCAAATTCTATTTTTTTTTCTTATATTTCATAAAACCTATACAATAATTTGACATATTATATAATATGCTGGGAAAATTCAAAAGAACATGTCAAATTTCTTATTCTCAAACTATAATCAGTATATTGTTTAAGAATACTGTTTTGGAAATGAGACACTTGTGAGATACCAAATACCCAATTTTTTCTTGCTCTTAAATAATTTTATAAACATGTTATGGTATGAAAACGAAATCCAAAGTCCAAACTACACGAATAGGGACTAACAAAATTTGAATTTAAATTACGTTTGGTCTGTAGATGTGATTATCTGATTGGAATAAATACTGTGAACAAGATATTACGAAGTTCCAATATAGATACCGGCACAATAAATTCATATTGAAAATATTTTTGAAAAATACTGTGAATCGGAATTCATATCTTTTTCTAACGGCATCAATGGAAATATGTATCTCTAAATTAGAAGATTTACCTTAATTTATAAACGAGAGAATTAGATGCAAAACAAAACGTTTTTGGGATGATGGTAACAATAAGTTCGGCGAATAATATTTTCATAATTTTTTAAGAAAAGATCAGAAATTTATCACGAATTTAAAGCATTATATCATTTTAATATGATTTGGATACTATTCTTAACTAATTAAGAATAAAGCTTTAAATGTTGTAGAAACTTAAAAATGATTTTGCTTTATTTTATTTAATGAATTCAAAATTTTTAGAATTTGCTTTTAAGCATCACAATATGACCAATATAAGATATATTCAAACATATGTAATTTGAATTGCATCAAATTTTTTATACCGTTTTGAGATTTTTACTGATCTTACCAATTACCAAAGAGCTGAGGAAATACCTTCTCAGAATAGAAAATGTCGAGCAAATATTCACGACCTTGCTTTCGTGAAGAACGATTAATCTTCCTTTTTATCAAACAAATAGAAATTAACAGAAGAAATTAAATTATGACTGTTTTATCAACAAATTTACCACAAAGCAATTAAAAAAAACACTATCTAATAAATTGCATTTGAAATTGCATTTTATGGCTTTATGAAACAATTATTTTTCTTATTTGATTTACTATGATTGAATGATTGAAATTTGATTTGTATGATGGAAATATTTACTTTTTGAAAAATAATTTATCATTTTCATGCATCCCTTAAATCTTTAGAAAATCATTGCAACTCATGTCGAAATATAATAAGTTATTATTGTCTTATACAAAATTTGCTTTAATGCCCCTCAAGTGAACTTCACATTAGATCCTCGGGATTCATTTGCAGAATGCTTAATCAGGTTTTTGGATTTTTTTTCTCTCCCTAATCGTGCGACAATAATTTAAATAATGATCTTTTTTTATCTTGACTCATATTTAACATATTATTTATGATTCTGCTACTAATCCTTCACATGTCTTTTTCAAGTCCTGTAAAATAGTATAGGGTATTATTACGTTGCACAGCTGATTACAAAAACTATTCATGATATAATATTAATTTAATGATGTATACTTTTTGTTTTTATGAAAGGAAATTCACTATAAGTAGATATTTCAGGAGAAACATTAACATTATTCATTTAAAAAATTCCTTGATTAAATTTCAATTATTACTGTCTTTCTTTTAAAAATATTACGAACTTGAAACATTTATTGAACTGAAATGAACGGTGCAACACCGTCTTTGTAAACAAAAACAAAACTTTTTGAAAGTGAAGTTAGCGATCAACTGGAGCGGTCACTGTGTTTCAATTCCAAGTTTTAATTTTCAGTTTTGTCTTCTGAAGAATTTCTCGTATGACCGTTTAAGTTATATTTTACAAAATATTATTCGTCTCAAAGAATTATTTAGCATATTGTAAGTATTGTTTTTATAATGATATTATCTTATTTAGAAGTTAAAGCTATTTTGCTATTACACTATTGTTTTGCTTCTCTGTTAAAGAAGATTTCCATACCTGGTATATTTGATTATTTGTTTCAGCATGTGAAAGTGTATGATTTTCTTTAATCCATTAAATATGTACATCATGAGAATTCTACATAAATATTAATCTTATAATGTAGAAGCTGCTAAGAAAGAGCATATCATACCTTTTCGGAAAAAGGTGATATAGTTTAAATATCTCCATTTTGCTAACAAGCAGTTTCAGTAGTGTAATATGAATTTTTCAGTATGATTTACCAAAAGGTGGATCTCCCGTTCCCATGGTGACAGATGTACACTGGTTTTCCGTAAATGTTGGTTTTCATGACAAATGGGTTAAACTGCATTATAATTCTGCCATTAATTACCTTCAAAGGGAGTGAATTCTATAATTATTGAATAAACTTTAATGTCCTTAGGTTCTCTCTTGATTTATAATATATTGAAATAAAAAATCGTTTTATTTCTACTAATTAAATTTATCATTAAAATATCAAACTTTTTTGTTGCTTACTGTTTTAACTGATTTACAGTATAGTAAAAATTGAATATAAATATTTTCATTATTTTAAGTAATTTTTTCATGACATGTCAGAAATTACTTTACACCTCATTTGATTGCTGTTAATGGAATGAATTCACTTTAAAGAAATTTCTTTTATGATTTTCTTACATTGAATATCATCATGAGTTTATTTCCACTATTGCTTAAATTAATAAAGTTGTATTTTGATTATTAAATTACATTGATAAGTTGGCAATACTTTTGCTAATATGAATATATTTCCATATTTTAAGATGACTCTTAATAGCATTCTTTGGTCCTAGATTGGAAAATTTGATTAGTTACATTTTGAATATATTTAGATTTGGCAACAGTTGCATGATTTTATATAACCAAAAAAACGCTTCATAATAGGAAAATAATTTTGCAAAATAAATTATATTGTTGTCTTTAATGAAATTAAAAGTCTTTTCTTTTTTATAGACAATGTTTTCTTCCTTGAAACTCATGAAAAAAGTAATAACCAAAGCTCTTGTAGTTACTGGATATGTCGGCTACACAGCTTGTGTGGTCCATTGCACTACCGAATATATTGGTGATGTGGTCATTTGTCAAGGGCCTTCTATGGAACCAACTCTGAATTCGCAAGACATCATGCTGACAGAACATATTTCCATATTTAGAAGAAATATAAACAGGGGTGATATCATCATATCTAGATCACCATCGAATCCTAAAGAATTCATTTGCAAACGAGTGAAAGGAATTCCAGGGGATAAAATTCGAAGTGGCTTTTCTTGTACTGTTGTTCCAAAAGGCCATGTTTGGTTAGAAGGTGATAATAAGAATAACTCAACTGATTCTAGAACTTATGGACCAGTGCCTATTGGGTTATTGCGAAGTCGTGCTTTCTGTAGGATATATCCATTTAAAAAAGCTCAAATGTTCTCTAGAAGCTGACCATAAAGACTGTTATGTATGAAATGAGAAATTTTACTGGTACAAAGCTCTTCTAATATCACTACTGTGATCCCAACTTTATGAATGGTTTTGGAAAATTTCATTTTCTTGAAAATTTCCTCTATGTTTGCTAGTTTATAGGTATCAAAGTTAAAAGTTGCTACCAGGATTTTTTCCCCTTAAAATGGAAAAGTATCAATTAGAAATATTCTACTTTGTACATTTTAATGCAAATTATTCTCAATGATATTCTAATTTCATATTAATTATATTTTTTTCAAAATTTTGATTATTTTTTCAGTTATTAGTTATGTTTTATTAATATTATCATTAAGTCTATTTAAAAGTTCTAAATATAATCATTATGTCTTTATATATTTGAATCGAATGAGTTTCTGATCTTCAGATTTCACTTTTTGTGTAATGACATTCTATATATGAAATGAAGGTTTTTATTTATTATTCTTTTATAAATCTGTATGAACAGAAGGAATATGTTAGGTAATTCACTGATGGTAGGCTTGTCCTTGTTTCTTTTTGTGCTGCCAACTTTGATTATGATAGATTATAAGAAGCAAAATTTAAGCATATTTATTTATTTTTATTTGCCATGATTGACATAAAAACAATAATTAGAAATAAAAAGACAGCATTTTGTATTTAAGAGTCAAACAAAGAGCTCAAAAAATAATAAAACAGAATCAGTAAGAAAAAAGTCTTTACCAAAATATGAATAAAAATAAAATTTGATCTAAATAACTATTTGTACCCAAATAACAGAACACCAAACAGATGTCCTTTACTAAAGAATTTTACTGGGATAGTTTGATTACAATAGTTCTGTGACTCCATAAATTCAAATGTTTAGGCATTAATTAAGATGAATGCATATTCCTCAGTGAATATCTATTTTATTCTTTGAAGTCTTCCCTTGCAGACACGGTCATGTTAAAAAAGTGTATTTTTGAAAGATATGATATATGTTCTCTGAAATTCAAATCAAAATGGCCTGCTGGTTTGACAATCCATTTGTATTGTATTGTCACTTTGCACTTATAACCTATGTTTGATACAGTTCTCCATCATCACCTATAGAGACAACCTCCACAGTAGATACTTTTGTTGTATCAATCTTTGTTGTGTATTTTCCTATATCTTGTTAATTAATTTTATGTCTTCTACAATGATTTGTTCTTCCTCTTTAACATTCATTTTGCATTGGTTGGGGGATTGTAAGAAAATAGAATGGTCTCTCTATCTCTCTTAGAAGTATTGCCTCCCCCTTCAGTATTTATTTCATTATAATAGATGTTTTCAGTGTAATTATGTATATATATGTCCATAGATTAGAATTATTGAATTCTTAATGTGTTAGGATCTTATGTTTTTATTGGTTTCATTTTGTCCATTTCATCTATGTCGCAATAATATTATTAACATTGTTGGAATGAAATTTTGGTATTTATTTATCTTTATAGCACCCAGGTTTTATTGCTAAAATACTTGCAATATGTATAAGGGATTTTGATGAACTTGGTGTTATCTGAAAATTGCCAAATAACCCAGGGGCTGTAAAATAATCAAGTATCAAAATTTTTATTGAATGAATCTAAATATTAGGCTGTGCTTAACATATATTTTGGTCAAGGAAAGTATTATATATTTTAAACGATTTCTTTAATAAAAATTTATGGTTTGCAAAATTGTATGCTTATGTATTAAAAAATTGTTTTTTATTGGTAAATTTTAAAATGAAACTATGTTATGATATTTATAAGAAAATTCTTTGCTTTTCTGATAAAATGTTGTGTTTTTCTTTTTAAATTTCAAATTTTATTAGATTATTTGGATTATGGATGTCATATTATAAAAATGTATTAAATGTTAAAAAAGTGAGAGCAATTTATATATTTATTTTTTAATAAATTAAGCTAATGAGTAATTCAAATTAACTGTATAAAATTATTATTTTCCCATTCAAGATCATTACTTAGAATTTTTCTTATAAGTTAAATAATTTTTGATTTTATTAGTGTATAAAAATATCACTTTCCTTTATGAGATAAGTAGTTATTATTCAAAAATGCGATGTGTACCTGAGAAATGATGTATTTGCAATCTGTCTCTTAATGTTGATGAAAATAGAAGATATTTTTGATACTTTTCATTCTAAAAGATAGAGAAAAACAATCCTGATTATTTAAATAGGTTTAGTTAACTCTTTTACACATTTAGTAAAAAAATTGGCATCACTTCAAAGATAAAATATACACATGTTTTTCAAAGTGTTACTTTGTCTTCCAATCTTCTTCCTCTTTTGATTTTTTGATACAATAGCAAGAACAATTAAAAACAGAAAACATAGTCTTTCATCTGATTCAGAGATATTTTGATAATCTAACTGCTTAATTTCTACATGTTTTTTAACAAGCTGGTTATTATCTATGAATTATGATGTGCTTGTTGAAGATTCATAATCTGAAAATCAAAATTTCTATAAGATGGAGCCTAGATCTATCAAATTTTACATATAATTATTTAGTAGATAGTTATCTTTAAGAGAAAGATTCCCAAAATTTTATTTAGTCTTAAAGTTTTCCTGCAATAAGGTCAATGTATATTATTGCATAGAAGAATAATTTTTACATTACTTAAAAAATTAATTTTTTTTAATGATATCGGTTGTATTTCCATACTATATATTTTTTTTCTAATTTTATTAATTTTTTAAAAACATTTTCAAATATATTTTGCAGTACTTTTAATCATTTTATTTATTGTATTTATACACAAGCACATTGTGACAATATCAAATACATTTCTTGTGTGCATGTTATTACAACTATATAATTACACTTAAAAAATAAAATAACAATAGAAATCAAGTCTAAAATATTATCATGTTATTATTAACATGTGTGAAACTAGAGGTTTGAATCTCCTTTAAATTTTTTACACTATGGTACATATCATTGTCAAAATTTTATTATTGATCTGCAAATATTCTCATGGTTTAAAAAACTAAAATCTAGACTTAACTTTTATAATTAGGATATAAAAGAATATGAGAAGACCTTTTAACCTTTCTCCGCTTAAAGCTCGTATTAGGGTGGAGAATTTAATCGTAATACATAAAAACTAGAGGGGTGGAGGTATGTGAAATACTAAATGATTATTAGATTATAAGAAATTTATTTGAATACATTTGTTTGGAAAATTTTAAAGAAATCTTTAAAATAAAAAGGGATTCTATAAATTATTTTCTCTTATCATTATTGAAGATTGGGATATTCTGTTGGGATAAAATGTGGTGTTTATGATTTTTTGATTCCAAAATTCATATAGAATATTTATTTTAGAGTTGACACTCATAGATTAAGAAGCCTTAAATAAAACAAGTATCTGTGTATCCATTGTTGACTGTAATTTTCTTATGTAGTTTAGATTATTGGTATGATTTTATGTGACTCATTTTGATTAGTATTTTGTGATAAGAATAAGGAATAAACCATGTAATCTAAGCATAAGAAAACAAACAAGTATTGTGCCAATGTGTCATTTTTTAGATAGTTCCATTAGATATTGGAAATAAAGTTTATTTTTATTTAGTGCTTTGTTATTACTGTGAATTTTCTTTATATATATATATATTTATATATCTTCAGTGATTTTTACTATGAGATTTTGATAGAGATTTCTTTGACACATGTTGATTTAGGAAAGGGAATCTTAGGTATCTTTAAAAGAATGTTGTAAGCATTAGGAATTTTTATTCTTCCACTCGGAGCGTGAGAAAATTCTGAAGTCAGTACATTTATGGAGCACGTATAGAATTAATTAAATAAATAAAAACTGAAATTGGGTCAGAAAATAAGAGATTATTTTAGAAAATTAATATGGGCCAATTTAAAATAAAAATTAGGAAATTAATTAAGATGCATTTTAGATTTTAAAATATCATTATATATGTATAGTGTAAACACAATTTTTTTAAGCAGTTTCGTGGCCGAAGACAGAAGACACTTTTGAATTTTTAAACTAAATTTATTCCATTCCATAATTTATGCATAATTTATCCCATTGCATAATTTATGTACAAGAACAGATGACGAAATTGACATCCGTTCACAAGTGATACAAGAGCAGAAGAGAGCGAAATTTTCCCTTCGGTAGTTTTTACAATGAGATTTTGATAGGGATTTTTTACACGCGTCGATTTAGTAAGGGAAACTATAGGTTTTTTTTAAAAAAGAATTTACCTAACTTGACAGATTTTTATCCCTTCAAGCGGAGCGTGTTAAAGTGCTGATTAAAGAGCTCGTGTAGTATTAATTAAAAAATGTTTGGTAATATCTTAAATTCTTTCTAAATAAAAATGACCATCTATAAGAAGTTATGTAAAATTGCAGCACAAATTGTTAATTATTGGGTAAAAAAACAGCTCAGTTTAGAAATACGCTTAAAATTAATTCATTAATTTTAAATACGGATTAATTATTTTAGATTAATTAATTAAATTTTTTGTTCATTATTTATTTGCATCTACATCTTCTTGTGACATTTATTTTTAGGGCCTCGCGATAACTCTTCAAAAATGCAAATCTTCGCCAACCATCTTGCAAAATCTTGGTACCATGTTTAATGGAGTTTGGCGATTTTGGCCAATTGGTCGTAAAAGTAACTAAGCAACTCTAGCCATTTAGATCCCATCAAAATCTGTCCTGTCCAATAGATTATCCCGAAGATGCCGGTTGGTGTCGTAGCTCTGGGAAGAGTTAAATAATGTGTCACCTTAGTAATTATTTTTTATTAAATGAGTATAAATTTAAAATATATATATATATTCTAAGAGAAAAAACATTATGGAACAGTTTATGCTATTAAAGACAAAGAATGTTAAAGTATGATAAAGTTTATATACATTTTTTTACAGTTTTTTAATGAAATGTTAGTAAGATATGTGTCCATTCCTCATTACGATGCATACATAGCATCAGTTGCACATGCTCTTGATCAGCTAATCTTCCTGAAACTGTGGTAAACTCTGTTACTTTAGTTTAGGTGCCATCGGAAGATCTTTGCTGAATGGCAGTGGATTGTGCTTAGCCACGCGTTTCTTAAGGTTTTCATATATATGTAATATGGAATTAAAGTCAGTTGAGCACACAGACCATCCTTTCAATATAATCCTTCTCTTTCAATAGTCACTAAAATATCCCATATAATGATGGCAGACATTATCATCCATGAGAATTGAAACGAAAATTGTGTGCACGACGTTCCATTATGTCCTGCCATTAAGTAATCTGTTTCTTTAGTGATCTAGACTGTATCATCACCGTCAACTTCCAAGATGGCGGAAGAATATTCAATGTACGAGAACCTTGAATCGGACAGTAAACAAATTCTGCTTTCATCGGTGAGCCAGTACATTTTCCCAATACTGAACACTCCTATTGTCGCACTGGTGATGTCTCTCTTTTAATTGTTGACAATATTGACAGGAGCGCATTTAAATGGCTTTCTCTTTGCAAAAGCGGTCATATACATATATATATATATATATTTATCAATTTGACAACATCTGATTATTTCTTATCCGATTACTTCTTTTTTAGGTAATCTTTATATAATGATTCTTATTTGCTAACATTTTGACTAGTTGATCAGAACCATAACATTTAATAACTGTTCCAACTTCATAAAATGTTATGTATTGTAATATTATTATGTAACAAAATGTTAACTACATGTATTTTTTATTCTGTTAGCACAAAATACTCAACAATATGTCACACTATCTTCATGACATAGTTCAGCATTCAGAATATTGAGCAACTTCAAGGAAATATCGTTGTTTAGTTAGTCTACTTAAAATATATTGTATTAATTGCATCATATCATTTTCTATATCAAGAAAAAACATACGTACAAGGCATGCAAATGGCATTATAATTTACTCCATCTATTCTCCTAGTCTATGAATTATATGCCTATCATATAATTCAGTATATTTGCTTACTTTTCAACCAAAGAGCAACCCATTTCTGGCTAACCATTGGTCATTCACAATATATTTTTATGTGCAAAAATTAGTATTATATGTTTGTACCTTAATTTATAAACATCAGTGTATTCAGATTATTAAGGAGAATATATATGTGTGTAAAGGCTCTATATAGGTTTGATTGTTTAACTTGCAGCTAACAAATTTCGCACAGACATGTTTAGGACGGCGAGAATATGGACTTCGGAGCAATTTTTTGAAATGCTCATTGAAATTTTAATTAATTAAAAATTAGGCGAGGTGTTAATATTTTTTCCGTTATTAGTCCCCAAAATAAAAATGTGCAAAACTAATTTTTACACCATTTAAAAAAATTTCTTTTTTAATGATACCAATTTATTTATGCATATATTTTTTTCTTAATTTTGGTACTTTTTTTTAATTGACTTTAACAAACAGAAAAAGTACGAAATAGACTTATAACAGAAAATAGAAACATATTGTCACATCTTTCTCAATATTTTATACTTTTCTCCTTCTTGGAAAATATTAATAATATTTCATACTTTTGTTCTTCTTAGCATTTGCTTGAATTCAAATGCCAGCCATCTTTCCATGAAAACCCAGGAAATATACATAATTGCTGTTTTATTTCTTTTACGATATGTATGAAATCTTGGAATGGTTAAATAAAATGATAATGTTATATTCAATTAAGAAATATTTTGCTAAATATTAACATGAAAAAAAGAATTATCATATCTTTAATTTAACTATGCATACAATTAGATCTTCTTATGCTGACTTGAGCAAGCAGTAGTATTTAAACTATCTATGAGTAGAAGACATTCTACAGTAAGAAACATTTTAAAATAATTCTTTAATTTTGGTTTCTATTTGTTTGCCTATATACAAACAACCAGTATAAAGAAGATTAGAAGAAGAAGAAGGAAAAAAAAAAAATATTCTAATACCAAGTATAAAGGGGAGAGATATTAATAAATCCATCACAAAATTAAATAAATAAAAAAACAGCATAGACAAACCAGCATGATTTCTAACATTAATTATAAGCTCTCTGCATTGAAAAGATGAAATTCATAATTACTCATCATTTTGATATATTAATATACTACCTCAAAGGAAAATAAGGGCTTTTTTTAGGCAAACGTCATGATGCAGAATCATAGTCAGATAATGAGGATGGCATCTGAGCAGGTAACACATTCTGCACCAAATTAACATATGCATATATGGCCTCATTATTAATTTTTAATATATACACCAAAGCCACCTCAGTGCATTTGATTTTCATGAAATTAGGTTTTAAACCTGGAACCTTCTGGGAGCAAAGCAAAGCTAAGTCATTAAGCTACCTACTAATAACTCATGAATATGCAAAGGCATAAGTTAATAATCTCAATGATTATGAATCAAACAGAAGACCATTATTCTTAAGTTAATAATTCCTGGGATATTTCTTATAATTTGGTGCAACATCATTACTAAGGAACCAAGAATAAAAGTACTGAACAATGTAATAACAATTTTATTCCAGAAACTTACACTTATTACACATAACAATGAGAGGCAGAGTATATAATGAGCAGTCATTTACAACATACAGAATATAGTTTAAAGTTGTCTGACTAAATTAACATAACAATTCTTAGATAAATATCAGAAATTCAAACAAACAGATACTCAAAATAATCTACATTTTCTTCAATACTGATATTTTGTACAATATTTAAAATAATAGAAACAATTTCAAGACTAAAAAAAGAATTTTCATTTTGTATATAAATATATATTTTCAGTTATTTTTTACAGATTTGTAATAGTTTGAAATTTATGAAAAAAGAAGTTTTGATAGTTTGAAACATAATTTATTCAGATAACTTTTTTAGATTTTTTCTAACAGAAATACCCATAATTTTTCACTTATGCCATAACATTTAGAAAAATAGATGAAATATTCTTTTTTCTTTAAATAGAATTAATTCATATTCAGTCCAGACATCCGTTTTTATATTTTATAACTAGAATAGCAATTAATTAACATTCTAACATAAAATTAAAGATTTATCAAACAATAACAAATATAATTATATATACATAACTATTTATAAATTTTGAATATACAATTTAATTAGTGCTTTATTTGATTTCAGGAATAAAAAACATTTAAAGTAAAATATTAATTTCAAAATAAATATTTACATTTTTTGAAAAAAAAATTAATAAAATGTTTTTTGCTTGAAAATAAAATGTTAAAATTATATATACCATCAAACATGGCTTTTTTTTTTTTTTTTTTTTTTTTTTTTAAACAGGCAACAAAATTTGTAAACATATTATTGAGATCAGAATTAGAATTTTGGTCCATATAAATATACAAAATTATTTGCAGTTTACAGAATTTTGGATTAAAATAGTTTTTTAAAATCAATCCATTCAAAAACAATAGTTCAATATCACAATAATTTTGATAAATATTGCATAAAAAATTGTGCAATATTCATATTAAGTAGAATCTCTTAAACTTGACAGCCAATATCTCATTAAGTCCCATTATTTGAAAAAATATATGGTTTCTTAATTCTAAACATGAGCATTATGGTAACAAAACTTGAATTTCTGCAGCATTGTCAGAACTGATACTGAACATGACTCGCAACAATTGCAATGAAATATTTATTCCCAAACTGCAGTTTCATTTTTCCTTTCCTGATCAAATCTGACAGTTCATCACTCATTAAAATTCAGGTCCTTTATCTTAACTTTGGGTGCTATGCTTTTGTACATGTTGGACCTCATCATAACATTTGTAACAGATATTCTACTAAACAAGTGAGAAAGAATGCAAATTTTTGCTTCTAAGAAATGAAACTATACTGGCCTTAAAAAAAAAAAGGAACTCTTAGTTTATGAAAAATGCCACATAAAATACTTTTTGAAAAGATAATTAATTGAAATACTAATGCAGTATGAAAGAAAAAAAAATTCAAAGGTCTTGTAAAGTCTCCCAACAAAAGAGCGAAAAAAAAAAAAAAGTGTTGCGGAAGGAATATAAACTTTCATACTTTTTCCAGCACAATAATTCTATTTCACTATACTTCTACCTTGTATTTGGTTTTAAAATTAAAAAAAAAAGTTATATTTGAGTTAAGAATGAATTTAATTTGTAAATTTCTCCTGTATTAATATCTATCTTGGCATTAAGAATTATTTTTAATTGTACTAATTATTGTACTTTTAAAACAGGTTAAGAACAAATTAGACTTATGTTGTGTTAGCTTCAAAATAGTTAAAATATTTTAATTTAGAAATCAACTTCAATTTTTTATTCATGAACACATCATCCACTTTTTTACATTGACTCTTTTATATACAATTAAATTCAAAATTCATACATTCCCAATTTAACAAATTAAATAATTTTAATATACTTACAGATAAAAATTACACATAAAACCATATATCTATTTTACTTCCTCAAATAATATAAAAATATTAACAGTCAATTCAACTAATACTAACTGTTTTTACAAAAAAAATCTGTACAAACAAAATCAAATACTTTATTGGTTCAATTTTTTTTAGCAATTAGTGATTATTCTTAATTAAATGTTGGGATAGGTTTTAATCAATTGATCATTTCAGAATAAATAAGCAAAATATTACAAAAATCAAACCGAATAAGTATTTTAACTTATTACATGCACATAAACAAAACTACACAAAATAATTAAGAAAAATCCACAAATGATATAATTAAATAACAACAAAAAAAAAGGTACTAAAAAGTAAAATGACTAGTAGTAAGATGTGTAACTAGAAAATTTGCTTAAATATAAAGATGCAGTACATTTAAATAACACACTGATACTCACACAATAAACATCATTTGTACAGTATTAAAAAACTATTGACGCATGAAAGCAGGACATTTTGATAAAGATATGAAGACAGTTGACGCCATTACTACTTCAAAACAAAACAGTGCTCACATGCATTGCTATTCACATCTAATCATACTACTACAATAGCACACTTAAAAATTTGGAATGCTTGCTTTAAATGTAAGATTACACACATATACAGAAAAAGTTTTTAAAAACATACTACCTATGTGAGAAGAGATAAATTGCACATACACATCTTCAAAAATACAATATGTGAAAATAAGTAGTTCCTATTGTTTGATTTTATCTACTTCATTGTTCTTCCATTATATAATAAACTGTATACATGAGCTGCACAAAGATTTGATAGCTGACAAAAATTTGAACATCTATTTGAAATCATAAACATTTCCGGACAATATGAACAAAAAAATACCAAATTTGCATATTCAGATAATTTTCAAATACAGATATGTAAATCATTTGTAGAGCAGCATATGTGTCACAGATTTAAAACAAATTTTTATATAGACTGATGGAAATATATTATGAATGAATTAAAATTATTAGAAGCCCCAGAGCAAATAAATTCAGATTTAAAAGTTTTGATTTTAAGAAATAAAAGCAAACAACAAAAGTCCCTAACGTTTTGCTTTTGTAATTTTATTTCAAGTTATCTATCCATATCTAAAAACAAATGACTAACATAAATTTTTGAGGAAAACATACTAAAGTTAATGTCTAATTTTGAATTCTATTTTAGGTTGGAATTATCAATTTTGAATTTATATAGATGAGAAGGGCAATGTATAAACTAATTGCTTTGTTAATATATCGCATATCACACTAGAAGACATATAATCTGATTAGAAGAGTAAATACTAGGCCTATATAAATAACAGAACTTTGGTGAAATTGCATTTTGTGTCAGTATTTCTCCAACCAAACTCCGTAACTGAGATATTTGACTTGTAATGATACAAATATGAAATATTGGTTATTTGTTTTAAAGTTAACAATATTTATCTTTAATACACACAGAAAAAATCTCAATTTTTGCAATATTGAAATATTAGAATGTTTGAAGGTATAGATTCGAATAAAAAAATTATGCCAATTAACAATCTAGAAATGTTGTATGTAACACCTTATTCCATGCCCTTGCATTGCAGATCAAGAAACATGCAGAAAGAAGTTGACAAAGGTTTGTCAAGCACAATTTGTCAATATCAACTCACGAAATCACGAAGCTTCAAT
Source organism: Argiope bruennichi (assembly GCF_947563725.1). Classification (NCBI taxonomy): domain Eukaryota; kingdom Metazoa; phylum Arthropoda; class Arachnida; order Araneae; family Araneidae; genus Argiope; species Argiope bruennichi. Next base: position 82,455,779 of record NC_079157.1, on the reverse strand, counting down.
ATGTATGGAATGAAAATTCTGACAACAAGTAAGCTGGCATTTAAAAATATATTAGAAATGTGCAACTCTCAGGTGATAATATATATTGTAATTTTAAAATAATATTTTTTCTTCTGAATAATAAAATTATATTAAGGTATTTTTTCAAAAAATTCTGCTCGATTTTCAATATTATTTAATTAGCTGTAACTGATAAGATTAAATATGATCATCAAATTTTACATGCAATAAAACATGAACAGGTAAGTTTTACAGACATTTTCAATTATTAAAAAGAAAAAACAATCTTTTCTGACATCAATCAGCCTAATGAATTAAAAGAGATCCCACAATATATGTAAATAAATTAAAATTTTGATTGCATACAAAATCCTTTATTTTAGCAATTCAATAATTTAAACTTATCATAATAGGTAATAAAGTTGTTCCCATTAACCAGAAGCATAAATTGTATGCTTATGGAGGAAGCACATATATAAGTCAGAAGTTCAAATTTGAAGTATACTAAAAAACAAATTAAAGCCAACATCAGAAATTTTATAAAAAAAATATACTGACTATTGTTTAGAAATAAGGTATTGGTATTTGAATGAATGATTTTTTTATAACATTTCCATAGTAAAGAATATATATTAGTTACGCTTGGTGAAAGCACACCAGTAATACAGGATCTATACAGACACAAATATCATATCTTAGCTACCATTTCTTATAAAAAAGGAAAATTAATAATAATCCATAATAATCTTAATTTTAAGAATTGAGATCCTAATGACGCTATACACATAGGTCTCATGGGTTTAAAGAATAAATTCTGAATTAATAAGAGTCAATGAAGTATTAAAAAAAAAAAAAAAGAGAACTGACATAAAAAGAGGGATTGGAATTAATATTTCCAAACAATTGATTTAAAAATAATTTTATATTTAAAATGCTTGGAAAAATCCATAGAAATTAAAAATTTATATATACTTTGAGTATCTGGCATTAGGGAATGACAGCCTGTGTTGCTAAAGATCCAATTTAAAATCAATCAATGCTCTGAGTCTTCCAAATGAGTAAGTTAATTGTTATTAAAAATGAATAAAATTCTTGTGACAAAAATATTTAATCTCAATAATATACTACCAATATAAAATTAACTATAAAATTTCATAAAATATTTTGTACAACATTATGCAATCATGATAAATTAATTGCACAGCATTTCTTAGGGGGGGGGGAGAGCCATGTGCATTTTATTTCTTTGCAAAGTAACATCTTTTTAAACAAAGCCTTGATACAAATAGCTAAAAATCATGCATCTGAAAGGACTAATTTTAAATATTTTATTTTGTTCAAACATTCAACGACAATTTTGGCTCTGAAGCTTAGTGTATTAAAGGCAATGAAATACTATCAATGCTCTAAAAAAAAAAAAAAAACAGCTCTGCTCTTGGGGGAAAAAAAAAAAATGCATAGGGACAGTTTTTTATAAACCGTTTTTTGCACATATGTCAGGAAAGCTGGATTATCAAGCTAACTGCTAAATAAGAACAAATAAGAGTATTTTAATAATTTTATTTAACTTGATTTGTTTCATACTTGTAAAGATAAAATTTTATAACTTATATTAATTTACTTCCAGTACTAGCATCCTAATATTTCGTAAATTTATGAATTCTCAATAACAATATAGTGTTTTATTATTTTCTGAGCTTAATTATCATTTAAAAAATTAAATTTTGATTCCATGAGTGGGGCCAATTGGTAGAGAACTTAAGAAAGAAATGATTTCAAGATTCCATAATATTTACAGTAATGAATTATAAATTATAGACTAAATGTTTATTATACAGTACTTAGAATTTGAAATTCCTCATAGATTTTCCATGCACTGAATGCTAGGAACATGAAAGAGTCCATTTTAAATATTTTTAAAAAGGAAAGTAAATAAATAATAAATTAAACAGGTTTTTAAAACTTATATTTCACTTATGTTAAATAATATTAGTGAAGCATCGTCAGAAAAATGGAATTAACAGATTTTAGAATGCAAGTAAACAATGGAAATAACTGGGATTCTATGTGTCCTGACTTTCCCATCAAGTTAGTGTGAGAAAATATACAGGACAATACAACTAATATACAACAGTTGAATGTTTGACAAAATAATATAATTAAAATAGCCATTTAAAACATCTAGAGTAGTAAAGTTAAAGCCACCTTCTATATAATTGAAAACAAGACAATTAGTCTTCTATAGCTAGAAAACAAACTCTATGCATATGAAATTACAAAACTATATATTGCTTTAGCAATAGAAACATCTATAATTATGAACAATGCAATAAATATCATATAAGATATTTAAATAAATTACCAGATTAAAAATAATCTCATGAATCAGATTGGATAAAATACATACTAGTTACATAAAAATCTACAAACAGTATAAAAAAAGCCACATACAAACAGTCGACACACATGCTGCACAAGGATCCCAAATAAGGCTGATACAAAAGCCCGATAATGTATCACAGAGAACAACACTTACCAATCACACCAGATTAAGAGAAATAATTAAGTGAACTATGAATAAAATTATTTAAGATATCTAAAACCTTAATAATAAAATGAAAATTTAGAGACTTTTTCAAGTGAAGTACTTAAAAATCTTTTAATATTATCACACTTAAGCAATAATTAATGTTATCCGTCCACAGGACCAAAAAGATTAAGCTATAATAACAAAGAATATATATATACATATCTCATAAAAGAAATCTATTACAATTTTTAAATGTTCATTAAATAATTTAATGGTAATATTTAATTTTCATATTATTTGCAGAACATTTTTCATTTCAATATAAAAATTTCTTCAGTCCTAAGTATAATAAGTGAAATTCAAAAATCTTATTTACACAGCCTCATTAAATGTTTTCTCATTGTTTGGACCACAGTTAAAGTTAACTTCTCTGTGATGATAAAGTGATTTTAAATGCATGATCATCCAAGAATTGGAAATTCTACTTACGAAGAAAAGATGCTGGCAAAAAATTGCTGTACAGACTCATTTGCAGTAATGATGGAATAGAGCTGAAAATTCTCTTTGTATCAAATATTCGAATTGTTTAACAATAATTAAGTAAAATTTCACAACCAAACAGCAGCCATAATTATGCCGGTGAGGTATTAAATATTTATAAGTACTGAATACATTAAATATAATTGAAAAAAGTTTTTATATTCTTTTTTATTTCTATCAAATATAATTATATTTCCAGATGAAGAAGAATATTTAAAGATGCACATATTTTGAATTAATAATTAGAGAACTTTCACATTAATATCTTATAATTTTTAACAATATTTTTAGAATAAAGTACTTAATTGAAAAATGTTATGTTTTGGTACAAAGTACTCAACATTTAAAAAATAGTATTTGAATGCTACAATCTTCAAAATGTTGAGTACTTCACACTAAAAAATAATATTTCTCAGCATATTTTTTAGAACATTTCTTCTCTAAAAGATTCAAAAGGAGAATGAGTAAATCTTCCCTTATTAAATCATAATATCAATTAAAATCCGAAAAAAAATTTCAAAAACCAAACAAACTGTAATTTAAGAAGTACCACAATAAATTTTCATCCCAAACAAGAAATTGTAACTCTGAAAAACTCACACAAATTGGAAGCCTTTGCAAATAATGAAATCACTCCACATTTTTAAACAATATCTGAAAGTTCTCATTATATATATATATATATATACAGTTTTTAATTAAGTTGAAATGCTGTAATTCTTATATTGGCAATAATGATAGTTTATTGAGTTTAATTTGAATTTAGTTGAAAAGAATACTCACCATTTCGTTTCATAAAAATAAATAAATTTCTAAGAATAAATATCTTTTAAAAGTCATAATATGTAGAAAAATTTAAACCAAAATAATAATAGTAATAATCTGGTGTGACAAGCCACATTTTAAGTACATTTATCAACAAACACATAAAATGCATTAAAGTAGTATTTCTTGTTTAATCATTTAATCACATATCTTGACATGTCACAACAAGACCAATTTAATGGTGTTCTTTTCACATAGTTTTGGAATGACCAACATTGAAGTTGCTCGAAAAGTGGCAACATGATGATTCCAGGTATGTAGTATTACACACCTTGTGGCTTCGTTTTTGTAGTGTCATAGGCACGGATCAATTCAGACTGCACAAATGAAAATTATTTTTAAATGATGCAAAAATAAATAATAAGTGTAACAAATATCATCACTTTAATATGATATAAACTGGTTTTTCTGAGAATTAACACTCTATGAATAGCAAATAATTTACAAAAATCACGTGAAAGAAATTAATTAAGATCAATAGTAACAGACAGAAAAATCATAACCATTGGATAATATGAAAAGTATTTATATGCTGTTTGGGCTATATAAAGAATTCCACAAATTTAAACTTCTATTATACAGAATACTGATGGATTGAAAAATAGTATATAGTCTGATAGCATTTGAGAATTCAAACAATCCTACAAGACTATAAAAAATTAATTTGTCAATTTTTTGAAAGTAGCATTGTTTGTGATCTATACCATTTAATATCATTAATAAAGCTGAGTATGTGTGTATTGACATTCTACAAGTAAGACTGCTTGATCTACAGCTAACAAATTTGCATATGTATACATATCTTGAAGGGTGTGAATATGCACCTCAGGGCAATTTTTTGAAATTCTAACTAGAATATATATATATAATTTTAGTTCCTAAAAATATGTTGCATTATTGCCTTGAAATTCAAACTACTTTCATTATTTGATTAAATATTGAATGTCATGATTTTCTTCCAACACTAAAGAAGGAGGATTCTATTTCATATTTATATAGTTTACAAGAGAAATAAAACAGTGGAGCTATAACATCATGAAGTTTAGAAGATAGATGAAAAGAATATTTACTTTTTTAATAAAAATATAATATGGGATGTTATGGGATTATCTGCATTAGTAAAGTTCATGCACACAAAAACAACACAAGTAAGACAATTAAAATTAAATTATTTTATGTCAGATAATTTGGTGTAATCATGGACATTTGATGAATGTCATAACTAAACAATTTATCTGAAATAAAATATAACCAATATTCTTAGTAAATAACGGTAAGAAGTTAAAAAAAAAAAAAAGTTATATTATTTTGAAAGCTAATTTTTAATAGTACTATTATGTCATGGAATTTAATTCTATAAAAATGTACAATGGACAGAACAGATATCAGGTTATTAAAATTACACTGCTTTAATATCAGTTATAATTTCATGCTTAAAAATATCTTATTGGAGAAATCATGTAAATTAAATTATACACAAGAGATTTGATTGAAAGTATAAAATCCCATTTTCCCAGTAAATTAGCTGATTCTCAAAGATGGCTAGTACACAGTATTTTATACTATGAATTTTTTATCAATATAACCGGCACAAATAAAATAAAGGAAAAATGTGTAGTAAAACATACCTGAGGTACAGCACCGTGTTCTTCTTGAGAAAATGCAAATCCATCTGGAGGGAAAAAATAAATAATAACATATTAAAATGAGTTAAAACTAAGTGAAAGAAAATGTACAAGATGCCTCAGAAACAAAATAAACTCACAAGCATCTTTTAAAACTATAAACATTAATATTCTTAATTTTTTTTAATATAAATGTATTTCAAAAGTTGTTAGTAACTCCTATAAAATTAGACTTTATAAAGGCACAGCCCCACCCCCACCAGCTATAAGAAATTTGACTTGGTATATAGTGAGTAGATATTACTACGCTGAATGCATTTTAATCATCAAAAACAAGCATATATATTGCTTCATACAGTTTTTGATAAATATTAGATTTATATTTCGGACCTGGTCATCAATCAACAGAAATATAAAGGGCAAATAACAAGTTAATAAAAGTTAAAATAATTTTAAAAAATTTAATACCATTTAAAAATACATAAAAAAATAAAATTAATATTTAAAATTATTAACATGCACATATCTTCCTTAACAAAGTGTGGATGATTGTTCATTTTAATAAAGATATTTCAGATAGATAAATTTTATTATTATTAATAGTCAAAAAAAGTATCTAAAATATAAGTTGCAAAATTTTTGAACTTTATCGCTTAAATTACACCACCATCAAATGTTGCTATAATATCTCAGAAAAATGCATATAAAATGCTTATTTTAAAATTTTCTATTAGGAACTTTGGCATTTAGAAAATCCAATATTTCTCAAAACTTTTTCCCATGCTTACATTATTGTTCCCCAAAATGCATTTTATAAAAAATTTTTTATTATAGAATTATGAAGCTTAAAGTCAAATACTCTGGATATTACATTTTATCATATAAAAATTCTATTTGTTGATCTGAGCAAATAGCCTGCCTTATCAATTATGATTGAAGGCAAATATTTCTATGCGTAAGTGAAGTCCACTGAAAAAGTGTCCTGGGAAAATAATTAGCAAATGATATTTATTTCACAACTACATAATTGATATCTTTTTTTTTCTCCAAGGATATAAACTATCTTCAGTACGAGAAGTATAATTCAAATTTGATTATAATGTAACAGAAGTAAACTCAAAAAGGTTTATATTATTAATGGTACATCCTGGGCACTTAGAGACTTCAAATTGTTAAGAATTTGAAGTCTCTGAGACTGAACATTTTAACAATAATTTCCTAATTCTTCCAACATATGGAAAGATACTAAGATTTAAATCTCATATATTATAAATTAAAAATATTGGATTTCATTTATTAAATTCAGTCACATGCCATTATTCTTAACTTCTTATGATGCAATTATATGATGTATTTTGAATAGAATGTATTCTGAAGATGAAGATAGATATTTAATAATCTTGCAGATTGAGCTAATTTATTCAATGTGTATAGAAGCAAGCAGAATATCAATATATGATAATAAAATTCATTGAAACTCTATAGCAAAACAAAGTACTTGCATTTGGTACAAATATTCATTAGATAAATGCAAAATGAAAAGAATTCTAAGAATTCTTATCATATTTTATTTCTGAAAGACACTATTTCAATTAAAAATAGTTCAGCATTAGGATTATTTTAAAGAAAATTTTCTTCTGATAATCCAAGTGTACCATCATTTTAATGAAATAAAACTAGTAAATCTTTCATACTTCCATTATTTGTGAAAAAAAAAGAAAGATTAAATAACAAATTGAAAAATTATGTCTAGAACAACGGTAATTTAATTTTTTCAAGTTAAAGCTTTATACTAATTTCATTAAACAATTGAAAGTCACTCACAGTAATATTATAAATTCTAACATTTTTACAAAGCGAGTCAAGACAATGAAATATTCAATACGAGGACATACTTAAACAGTAAATAATAATAACACTTTTGAAGCATTTAATATTTATATGCAGCATTAGCTTATCATCTAAAACGGAAAAGAAGACATCTTTCATTAAATTGATTTAATTTTTTAGTTGACTACAAGTAAAAGAAAAAAAAAAAAAAAAAAAAAAAAACATGAACACTGTATGAATTAAAATTTCAAATTCAATCCAAACTCATACAACCACTCATAAATAGAAATTTATCCAACAAAAAAAGTTTCTTTTAATGCATATATTAACATTTATAAAATAAATATCAAATTATTGGTTAAATATGATTTATTAATTTTAAAGCAATAGTAAAATTTATTACAAAGTTAAACAATGCATTCTTCTTCTTCTTTTTTTATGGAAGAAGAAATGAGATACTAATTTAAAGAAGATATTTTAGAAGATACTTGTATTCTAATATATATATATATATATATATATATATATATGTATATAATACAAGTATATATCTATATACTATAAACACATTCTTGTATTCTATTAGAGGTTATTGTAAGCAATTTACTTACTAACAAACAACAGGTTTATAAGTTGAGACAACATAAAAATACTGTTATTGTCAATAATATTTAGTCTCTACTTAGGAATTATTTACATAGGTCTAAAATTATATTTAATAAATAAATATATATATATAAAACATTTTTCCTATTAAGTTAAATATTAGACTACATATTTTGAAAATGCCTTGAAAAAAATTATCTTCAGTTATTGATAAATGTCATTATATGGAAAATAATTTCTCTTAACTATTTATAAATTACATGCTCATATTTAATAATTAAAATAAAGAATACAAGGCTGATGTGAAAAACAGCTGTATGCCAAATATTAAGAATTCACTATTTTTTTAATACTATAACTAATAAGCATAATAAATATTTTATTTATAGATAAAAAATATACTTGTCTAAATTCTGCATGGAAAATTCACTGCATATGCTATACTTAAGATTATGCATTCCATTTGCTCTAAATTTTAAAAATGTACATTTAAATTATTTAAACAGGAATAACTTTTAACAATCTAAAAAGCAATTTCACAACACTTTTGCTGACATTGCAGTAACTGATGCCCTAGTTTAGAATTTTCACATCAGTACTTTATAGAAATGGATGTCATTGATGAAATTAAGCAGTCTTAACTAATCCTGAAAACGGAAATTATTAATCCTCATAGAAAGACTAGTACTATGCCATCACCTCATCTGTAGAAAAATAAAGTTCTAGATAGGGAGACAGCGATCTGTCTCATCTGTACTCCAAACTGAGTCCCTAAAAAAAGACAATTTTCTTGATGAGTTTCTTTTAATTAAAAAAAAACAACTAGTGAGGAGTAAAACGAAGGTTAGGTATTGGACATCAGACTCATGGAGTCGCTGAAGGAATGAATCTCCAACACTTCACCACGAAAACATTTGGAATTTGCAGCACTGGACAGTACAATACACATGGGGTTTAATTTTTCGTACATTTCACAATATTAAAATTAATTTCATATTTAACAATAACAATATAAATAAATAAATAAGATCTAAACAAAATTAAATATAATCTAAATGGAATATATTATTCTATTTAAGCATATGATTTACTACAAATCTCATATCAGCAGTTTAGAACTTTATAGATCGAATTATCACTAATATTTTAATGATTCCACATTTATGTTTATATGTTTCGAAAATGTTTTATTCCTTTAGAATCTATTTCTAGATGGTAACTTAGTAATCTCCAAAGGGGAAAAAACCTTTCAAGCTAAATCTTAGCTGGTGAATATTATATGATTTATATTGCACAATTAGCAACCATTTGTACCGCCATGCAACTAAAAAAAACTATGAATATCAAAAAATTACTCACGCTGAAGTTCCATCTCTAGTGGAACAGCAGAAACGTGAGATGAGGGTCTTCGAAAAACATTTTTTAGCAATCTAGCTGTTTCAGTAAGCCTAGATAATAACAAAAATGAAGCTATACAAAATAACTAGAATTGAAACTATTAGAGAGTGCAATTTTTTGTTATTAAAAAGTCTAGAAATTCATTCTAAAATGTTACAAAGCAAAAAAAAAAAAAAAAAAAAAAAAAAAAAAAAATTGATTAGTAATATTAATAGAAAATGTGTTTCATTTTTACTATTCAGCATTCATATATGTAGTATTGAAATTCTGCATGAAAAACAATGATTTACATAAATCTTATAATGATTTACATAAATGATTTAAATAAAATATCATTTAACACAACTTGATGCACATATTCAGAACTTCAGCAGGAATTATTCAAACTACAATTACCAGTTTCATCAGTTTGAGAAAGAAGAAAAGAATCTATATTAGACTAAAACAAAGCCTATACAACTTCCAAAAAGCCTTGTTGCTAAATATCAATACAGAACAATAATGTTCTTTATTGAATGGATATTATATAGATTGCTTCTTTATTATTCTGTATCTCTCATCATATATGATAATTAAAAGCAGGTTAGCTCCCAATATCAAATTTCATTGCCTACAAATAGGTAGGTTTTTCTATTCAATTCTTATATTTCTATCATGGATTGCAATTGTGATACTAATCATATCATCATTCTAATTCAAATCTAAGAGATTATAATTTTGAAATTAAGTCTAGCTTTTCAAAAATTAGACAATTTAAAGGAATCGTTACGAAAAATTTCAAATATTTTCTTCTTAAAATGGTTTAATACTATATTAGACAATTATTATAAATCTGGCACTAATTTTCTTAGAATATTTTGCAGAATATGATGTTTAAATGTAAAAAACAAAAACCTCTTTCATGTGCAATAAAGAAGATAAATCGAATGAGGAAAAAAGTAAGTGCAAATAAGAGAATATTGATTATATTTAAAAATCATTCAAGATTTTATACATGCTTTTATAAAGAAACAAACTAGACCATTTTTTTTATGCAGAAAAAAATCACTAATAAAGTGTTAAAGGAAGGAAGGGATAGAATAATGCATGCACAAATTCAAATTAAACGTTTTATTACAAATATAAATATACACAAAAGCACAATCACATTACATCAGGAAGGTAATAACACAACATGGAGGGAACACATAACACATATTTTAAAATACAAAAATAAACTTGTAACATTTAAAATTTATAAAACATCAATAGAAATAAATATTTAATATCTTGTACATAAATATTTACTTGTAAAATTTATAAAACAACAATAGAAATAAATATTTGATACCTTGTACATAAATAATTACTTTTAAACTTTAAGTCAAAAGTTTTTTGGCAACAAAGAAACTAGACTAACATTAAAACTCTTTATATAATTTTATTTCCAGTTCCTTTTAATTTAATACTAGTGATGATAAAGAAAATACCTGAATTACTACATAAAATATTATTTGATCAATTTTCTTTCATTTGTATTTGGAGTAATTTCTTCATTTATTTCATGTCATAGTGAAGATTTTAAAAGTATTTATTTTAGAGGATGACAGGGAGACTGAAATTTGATAAGCTTTGAATATTAAAATTTCTGAGTATATATTCTAAGCTACACTTTGTGTACACTTTTTTTGCATTTCAGGAAGACTTGTGTATAGTGGCACATAAGTAAAATGAAAATTCTAACTCTGGGGTTACAGATATCCCATTTATATCATATCTCTATTAGCAAAAAATGCCTAAGAACATTTTATGATACATTCACAATACTGATCAGCATTCAGAATATCATAAAACATTGTGGAGATAACGCACAATTGTGCTAATAGGGTCATCTCAAAGAAAATGCATAAAAATAAGGCTCAGAGGAAAAAAAAATTGAAGTAATTAACTAAACAAGATTTATAGATTGAAAAATATGTTTTCATTTTTAAAAAGTTGATAAATCTTTATTTATTCTCTCTTTTTTAAAGTTGATTGCATAAAATTAGAATAGAAGAGTATTCAGGCAAGAGCAGCAGGGAATATATAGGATGTCAATTCTAATTGTAATCCAATAGCTAATTTCTAAAATTTAAAGATAAGTACATGTTTCTAATCAGAAGACAGTTTTAAATGATGCAAAAAATTATATTTTATTTTGTTCCAGCCAATAAAAATACGCTAACAAAATTATGAAATTTAAATTAAGCACCCTGGTCTTATTAGTCACATTTTCCAAGATGTTCTTGATATGCTAACATTTTAAATAAAAAAGTTCCACACTCTTTTGACTAAAGCTGGTCAAGTTACAAAATTTTACATTTCTTAGGCTAATTTAACAATGGCTTTGAAGACGCACTATCTGTTGATTAAAGTGTGGCTATTTAAATGTTTATAATTCATATCTTTATAACTTGCTAAATTTTAGCTACAAAACAGTGGAACTATTCATTGTTTAAAACTTTGTGTCATAAATATTGCATAAAATATGACAAACAGATATAGAGCATAGGATAAAAATTGAAATTTCATTTTTTTTTTCAGAAGTAAATTTATTGATTCAAACAATATAAAAAGTAACTCACAACATCATTTAAACCAATTTTCATTTAGAAATACATGCTATCTCGAAAGGTTTAGAAATTAGCTATTGGGTCACAATTAGAATAGTTCATACCAACAATATCTTCAGTATGTGTTTGTATTTTCATAAAAATATTATCTTCTATATATGTTCTAAGTAAACATATATATATAAAGAAAAAAAAAAAGATAAATGCATTGAATTGGTGCATTCTGATGCACAGATGATGAGCTTTATATTCCTTTCCAAATATCATAAACAATAATAATTAATTGGATGCAATTTTAAAAGACTGCAAATTCTTTAACCCCAAAAATATTATGTTTCAAACTGGAATCGTTAAGTAAATTAAACTTCAATGGATCACAAACTAAATCATGCAAGCATTTTATCAAAAAAATAATTGTAAATCAAGGCAAAAAAAAAAAAAATTAATTTTACAGAACTGAAATAAAATACAAAATAAATGCATAATAAAATGTTACAATGTGCTAAAAATGTTCTACATTGTGCAAAAAGGCCAAGCAAAAGATTTTAAACGGAAATATAAAATTGAGCAAAAATAAATCAATACAATACAAGTAATGAAACACACAAGTATAAATTCTAATATAAATCTTAAAAAGAAGTATTTATGTTTTCCTTAGAAAAAATAAAAGTTGATTTACCTTCTGGTAGGTACAAAATAAAAATTAAGCTGCTTATTTTAGAATTAATAAAAATTCAACATTAAAAAGTGATTCATTGTCCAAAGATAAATCACATTAGATTTTATATTAAGCTCATGCTTTATGCACAAACCATACAAATCACAAAATAAATTACTAATACTATATATAATTTCACTATTAATGCAAAAATAGGAACTCTTTGCAAACTATGCATTGATACAATGCAAAGTAAAATATAGTTCTTTATGTTTAAAATATAGTTCAATGTTCTTTAGGAAGAAGATGCATTAGTCACCTCTGTTTCGTTGCAAGAACAATAACATTGGCAGGATCAATATTTGTAATTTCACTTTCTCGAACAGCCTCTGCTAAGCTTTTGCATGCTGTTCTTCTAATACTGAAAATTAGAGAAATTAATTATTTAAAATTAAACACCAACTACCCACACTTTCATACTAAATAAGATAATAACATTTAAATAAACTTACAAAATCTCATAATCTAAGAAAAACATTCATATTCACTACAACAAAACTCTTTAAAGAATGCTATAGATATAAAAATATTTTAAATGCTTCATTGGGTTTCTATGTTCTAAACTTAAAATAATTCATATCAAAAGAATTTTTTTATTTCTTTTAGTTTTCTGAAAAGGAGGTGGTATGACATATGTCTAATCGCTCCTCAAAGAAACTGAATATTCCACCAGGCCATTCGAAGCCTCTGCCATTATTTGTTATCTCTCATCTATATCAGTCCAGTTTCTTCAAACACCATAAAAATATGAGTATCTGTGATTGTAAAAGAAAAAATTTCATACCATCAGAACTCAAATCTTATCCTATTTTATAATATTTTGACATCCAACAACTTCTTTGAAAGCTTCAGAATAAAGCTGGCCAATTAAGCTAAATTTAACTTCAATATAATCTTACTCCCCTCTTATGTTTTTTAGAAAGGAAGAAATAGGAATTTGTCAATACAAGCAAACAAATACAGTTATTCAGCTATGGTTAAAAAAAAAAAATCTAAGGACAAAAATTTGCTAAAGGACTCTAAATTCAGCAATAATCATCAAGAAAAATTGTACTCCAGTGGTAATTTATGAAAAGTTATGTGGGTTTTCCTTGAATATTATCAGTAGCTTAGTTATATTATACAATATTGTATGTCTTGAAAAATACAAAAGTGGAAGAAAATGATAAACTGAAAAAAAAAAAAAATTCAGTCATTTAAAAAAACTGCAGAATGTTTTATTGAAAAATAAAAGAATAAAACCTAATAATTCGATAATGCAAGATTATTTAAGTTAAAAAAAAAAAGAATATCTTTATTGCAATACATTTGTTAAAAATAAATTCATACATAGCAATTTTTAAAAATATATTATGTGAAAAATTAATTTTTTGGGACAATTCTGAAATTTTATTAACAGAAAAAGAATAAATTTAAATTTAATTTAACAACAATTTATTTAATTTTCAATGGCACTGTAGTTTTATAAAAGAAAAGAAACATTAAAATATTCATTAAAATAAGTTTTGCTGCATCATGACAAGGAAAAAATTGTATAAATTTTTTTTGAAAAAATGGAACAGACAATTCATTATCCCTTAAGTGATTATGAAATAATAATAAAAACAAGCTTTCAAATTTATTAAAATAAAATTATTTCCACTTAAGATTTCATACTTACACTTTAAAAGTGAAATCTCCAATAAGAGCAATAAATGGTATAATAATTAATCCCATCCAAAATACAGCTGATGAGAGCAACATGTGATCCTATGGTAGAAAAACAACAAAATGCAATTTTTATTGGACAAATGAAAGACAACATTCAATGCTAGTACATTAAAGTAAAATTTTAGGCAAAATAAAAATAAACCAAAATTCCAATTTGGTATTACTACAGAGAATATTCTACGCCTACAAAAAAAAAAAAAAAAAAAAAAAAACTATAAAGAAGGGCTTTTTCTCTGGAATAAGATATTAATATAATAAATAAGAGCTTGAAATAATGATGTTACAATGGACTAGACTTACCATGCCCACCATATCTGCTGCAATAGGTAGGGTAGGCCAGCAATTACTGTATCCCCAGAGAAATATAAACCAACTAGCTATGCTGCCCCATATAGCAAGATGAGTTAACTATAGGAAAAAAAAAAAAAAAAAAAGACATTTGCTATATATAGAAGTGCTAATCGAAATTTTATATCTATTATGCAAAATATATCAACTAAGACAATTTTAAAAATATTATTCTATTAGATTTATTAAGGAAAAAAATCATGATTAATCAAAAATTTTATAAATGCATTCTCTGTAAAAGACCTTTTAAGTTACTGAATAAGTAAATCAAGTATTATACAGTTTTATTTTGACTTAAATGTATTCATATATGTGCAAGTTGCAATAAAAAATTTAAATTATTTGAATTAAAACAAACAAATTTGAAACTAGATTAATTGAATACTGCTTTTAAAAACTCACTGTATGCTTTTTTTTTCAATTAATGAAAAAGCATTAATTATTCACATTTTTTACTTTGATTGATATCTAAATTCATTTTAATAATAAAAACTTTCAAAGTTTTAACTGAAAGTCCTTTTCAATTCCTTTTACATTCAAATGATATATGATTTAATTTCAAACCAATAAAACTTTTAACAGGAAACAGTTTGTTTATATAGGGTAATTAAAAATAAATATAGTGATAACAAATGGCTATAACTATTTAATGAAAAAGAATTTATCAATAAGATTATCAAATAATGTAGACGGAGCTTCAAAATTTTGTATACATACGCCATAGATATTCTATGTGACTCCCCTTGCTCACATGGACAATATCTCACATGGCATTTCCTGCCATACATTCTGAAGCATGTCTGCAGTCACTGACGCAAGCACATAACAAATACATACTTTGGTTCCCATGGGAGTGCATACACATGTATGTGCTTTCCATGCCCAAAACAATTGAAGAACTAAAAGTACACATTTGTAATGTGTTTGTGTCGGTGACTGCAGACATGTTTCAGAATGTGTAGCATGAAATGAACTACTGCCTAGATACTGTTCGTGTGACCAAGGGAAGTCACATAGAACATCTATGGCATATATGTACAAAATTTTAAAGTTCCGTCTACATTATGTGTTAATCTTGTCGATAATTCTTTTTCATTAAATAGCTTTAGTCATCTATAAAAGCTATATTCATTTTGAATTACCCTGTAGTTTAAAACACATAAAGTTCTTTTAATTTTATTTTCATGATATATAATATATAAATGAATCAAATACACGAAAAGAGCACAAAGGTTAATAGATGTATATAAAAAATGAACATACCCAAGTCCAGGCATTCATTTCTAAACCAGCTTTTAAACAAACTGTAACAACCACAAACTGAAAAAAAAATATTCACATTAAAATGCAAGGTAAAAATATACATGTTGAATTAATGAGAATTATGAAATAAAAGCAAATGGATTTTATTTGTAATTTTAATTGTTAATTATATGAATTCATACATACTGGTTTTGTATTTATAATTTTAAATTTATCAGTCTTATGAAATTTTTAAGAAGGAAAATCTCATTTCAACAGAGCAAACAAGTTGACATGAATTCATTCTTTCATAAATATTACTATAAAAGGCTATAAAAAATATATGCATATTCTGTCTTACTACGCTTAGAGTTTTGTTTGAACAAAACTTATTAAATTCGAAAGATAGCAGTAAGTAATAAAGAACATTAGAATTTTTGTAAAGATTTTACTATACAATAAAAATAAGATACCAAATTTGTCACACAAATACTTTTTTTGAAAGCAAAGACCATCTAAAAGTGGATATTTATAAAATTAATTCAGAATAATGAAAATTGTAAAAAATATCACAATCAACACTTACTAATAATTAACCAGCATACATTTGTGATTCTAAATTTATATAAAAAATTAGTTTGAATCATTTCACAGCATTTATTTGAGATTTTCTGTTTTTATTCAATTAATTAAATTATTGTCACAGATAGTTATATTTATTTATCATAGTTTATTTTTGGAAAACAACAACAAAATGAGTGGAAGCTGTAAAATTAAATTTTCTGCATTGATTAAAAAAAATAGACTAATAGATGAAATAGATTAATTTATAATTCATAATTTTTGTCACTTTATAAAATAATTTTATGGGAACAAAATTCAAATCAATCTCAGTCAAGTGAAAAAGCAAATAGGATGCATTAATAGAATACTTCATTAAGTTCAAATTAATAGCTAAAAGAAATTTAGTGATGATTCAATATTTGAAATAGCATGAATTATAATGCAATTTGACAGTGATAAATAGTTAGAAACAAAACACAGTTTAATCAAATAAATTTTTTGTTTCTAGAACCAATAACAAGATATATTTTGAGCTGGATTTTTAATTTTAAATGATGGTTAGAAATGAAATAGATAAGATTTCAGTCAGCATCACCTTAATTTCAATGCAACACCAGTGAAAGTACATTTAACAAGAATGAATTTAACCTGCACTACTCTTCGTTATGCACTAAGCCATTGGCAGAATCATGTCTTGAAAAAGCAGCCCTCATGTCAAAGAGAGGGGAGGGGATAAAAACAACCACAACTGAGTTTTTATAAACAGGTTCTCAAATAAACATAGAGATGCCCAATAATTGAAGGATAGGTTCTAATATTTAGAAATAAAAAACTTCATTTTATTCACAAACAAAAGAAGTTCACCACTTTTTTTGTTTTGCTTTCTTGTATATGAAGTATACAAAGAGGAAGTGTTGCAATTCTTAAAAATAAATAAATAAAACTAGAGATATTGTTGAAACTCATGTTTAAGGATTTCCTGAGTTAGAAATACACATTTTTAGAATGATGTCTCTCTGTTTGTCTGTGAGCATGATAAATCAAAAGTGCTCTGAGATACATAGAAGAAATCTGGTATATAGACTTTACACCACATGCGTAGATTTCAATCAGATTTTGAATGAAATCTATTCAGGGGAAGTTTGTCTGTTTTCTTGTCCAAATGTAAGTAAAAAGATCAATACAAAACATAAAGAGGTAGATAAATAAATTGTTGTATGGCGTAGCATCTAAAATGTAGATTTTTATTAACTTTTGAAACAAATGGGCTTCAATCTGCTAAAGGATTGATTGTCTAATTTACCTGGAAATTGTCTACTTTACCTTTACCTACATGTGGAAATACCTGGCTGGTATTTCCACAAGAATGCAAATCCATTAACTAAAAAAAAAATTGGAATGACTTAAAAAAAAACAAACAAAAAAAAAAAAAACGAAATTTGTTATGAGATCTCACGACAGCATTTGCAAGTTTTTTGTTAAATTTTGATTTCAATTGGCCAAGAAAAAAGGCGCCCAAAATACAAATTCGATTTTTCAGATACTTGTGTATTAACTATATGTCAGGGTTTATTTGAAAATAAATAAATAAATGCCAAAGGGCACAAGAAAGATTGAATAAAAATGCTAGATTCATACCAAAGATCAATATTTTATAATTATTGTTTGCCAATGACTGGCTATTGTGACCTCTGTCTGTGACCTTACTCAATGTCAACAATTTTATATGGGGAGAGGGGGGGGGATAAAAATTTTATTAGAGAATGCTAAAAAGTTCTGGCTTTAACAAATTTTTTAAATTTGCTTTCTTAAAAGAAAGGATATTAATAAATCACCAATATATCTTTGCCATAAATATATTAAGAATCAAATCTGCTTACCGTATACACCATGTTACCAAAAACAAGGTAACCTCCATCTCTGCCATTTGACCAAACAATGTCTGAAATATAAAAAGGAAAAATTAAGCCAAGAAGGAAACAATTGGAAACAAAGGAATCTCTACAAAGGTTTATACTTACCATTATCTACGCTTAAGTATGTCAGCCAAAATAGTAACACTGAGTGAGCAATGGAATCAAATATCCAAACCCAAAACACCTAAAATAATTAGCATATTAAAAAATGCTTAGCATTTCAAAAAAATATATATATTATTTTCATTTCTTAGAAAAGTTATTTAAGTTTAAAATTTCCATTAACAACAAAAAAATTCTTTAAATTTCTTACATGCACATTAAAGAATTCAGATGACTGGGAACTTTTATACATTGCTGGAAATTTAAGCATGGTTTCTGCACTACAGGTGCGGTCGAACAAACCTATCGCCAACGGTGGAGCAGCTGTAAATATCTGAAAAATATATATATATATAAACATGAGTATGAATCATTTTATTGAGAGAATGGAATGTTCAAATTCTATACAACATCTTAAGATCTTCAGAATTTAATAGAGTATTTTTATAAAATGCATGTTAAAATTTGATTTATTAATATCCAGACTCAAAGTGCTCATTTCGGGAAACATTGTTTAAACTGTTGTCCAAGGGATGGCACTATTACAGTGTTAGGTATATACTGAGCATGAGAAATAAAACCTGAGGAAATGAAATACCATAATCCAGGATGTAAAGGCAAATCTTGTATAAGATGCATAAACAGAGCATTTACTAATATGCACAAAACAAGAACTGTTTTTATGAATTTCATCATAAATAATCATCATAGTATCATTTAAAAAAATTGTATTCAAATTTTAATCACAAATGTATGGTAACTTTACTAGCACATAACCTTAAAATACCTCACTGGATCCATTTAATTAACTGAATTAAGGATTTTGAAAAATATTTTTTTCTTTTTTAATGATGATATTTAATTAAAAAATTACTAAGGTGATTTAAGAAATAACTATTAGTTTTTACTAAGATATTAAAAAGTTAATATTCATAACATTAATCAAAAGTTGTGAATTTCAATTGTTTATATTTCCATTCTTTTTAGAAAGATCTTTCCTGTGAGATCTTAATCATATCTCCCAGGAAATATGGTTAAGATCTTAATCATAAATTCAGCTAATTTTAATTAATCTGTGATGATAACTGAAAGGATTATACAAATAAGAGGATACAAACTAACTTAAGCAAAAATAAATTTATGTTTTTGGTCAATTATTTATTGAATATTATATAAATAAAAATTTACAATAAAATATCTGAAGTATATGCTAGGCCAAAAGAGGAACATTAAAAATTTTTTTTCCTGAAGCTATTTATTGAAATATTCAGCATTCCACTCAATATTACAGAGAAATATCAAATACACTAACTACTATCTAAAAATCGCACTGCAATAAAATGCCATTAAATTTCTAGAACCTTTTAGGATTGTTACTGATTGGTCAAATTTCTATATCAGTTAAATAAGGATGAATAAGAGTTTATTTTTATCAGTGCATTTAAATTCTCACAAGAAGTGTAATTCTCGGATCACATTTTTAATCTGTCTATTCATGCTTCAAATAATTCAGAAAAAAAAAAAAAAAAACACGTCTTGGATGAAACTATTGATTATTTATCATTCAGAATGCAATAAGAACAAAATGATAGGAATAAACAACGTATAACTATGCAGGGATATATTATGTACATTAAAAGGACTGTACAATGCATATGTAAAAGTTAAGAGATGGTTGATTATATATTTCATTAGACTTTTATAGCCATTACATTCTCTGTAAAAATGCATGCAGCATGTGCATTGAAATACCTGATGGGTGCTGACACAGATAAATATTTGCACAGAGGTATTTTCAGAAGAATATGGCGGAAATAATTTTTTTCTCTGCTTTTATGTTGCTTATGGGAGAGGAAATCTTCCAAAAGGAAAGATAGTTTAAATGTACATCATATGCTTGTATTGATAATGGTGAATGTGCTTACAAACTTATAGTAAAACATAATTTTGATGTAAATATTTGGCCTAAAATTACCGAGGACTACTGATAATTATATTTAAATCTAGTCCAAGATGAAAGGTGTTAAATATTTCAAGAGAGAGATATGCCAAAATGTTCTGACAAGCATTAGGTTTAGTAATCTCAAATAATACTGCCAATGATTGCAATAATCATGTTAGTAAGCCCTCAAACATCATTTTTGGGACAAGGATAGGTAAGAAATGTCATCACAAGCCTACTTTGCTCAGAATACTTCTTTGAAACTATTGGAAAGCTTTGGCATCTGAAAACTCTTTGAACATTAATTGAAATTTTATTGTGCCAGCAAGTAAACATCTCCAACAACCATCTATGACATTCTATGAGTTTTCAGTAATATTAAAGATACAAAAATAACAATTTTAAACATATATTGCAGCTTGTGAGAGCAATTTTAAACACTTTCTATGACTGCTCATTTCACAAATATATCTATTAATAAAACCTTTTTCTAATTTGAATGAAGTCTTTTCATTTTTACATACCCTAAAAATCACATATTTATACCTCTATACTGAAATATGTTACAAATTCAATACTGATAGTACTGTACATATTGAAAAATATATGCAGAATATTAGAATATAAGTAAATTGCAATATATTGAAGATTTAAACAGTATAATATTTACAGTACTACATCAAAAAATATATACATCAAAGATAAAGCTGAGTAAAGGCTTTTCTCAGATGTACAAAACAAAACATAGAGAAATAAAAATAAAAGCACACACACAAAAAAAAGGGAATAAAATAAACAAAGGCATACCACATTGTACAAACCAATAGTCCACCGTTCGAAAAGAGTTTGACCAGACCACCCACTGACAATTGCAAACCAAAGCTGAAAAAATATAATTTTTATTCAGATTACAAACATAATTTTTATTAGCATGATTCACAAAAATACTATAAAATATGATGCCTACTTACCTCAATTACATATAAGCAAATGTTTTTGTGGAATGAATATAAAATGAGCTTGCACAAACGTCCATGACTCCAAGCTCCATGAACAAAGAGGAGTCGAGTCAAATAACGAAACTAAACACCAAAAGAAAAAAATGAAAAGGAATCATTTCAAGAAAATATTAAAAACAACTTAAAAGAATATCCCCCTTTCTCTCAAATAAAAGAACTCAGAAGCAACTAAATATCTTAGAAAATAAAATTTAATTATATAAAAAAATGCTAATCAAAAATATTGATCTCAAATATTTTATGAAAATAATTCCTGTTTATATTCAGTTCAGTTAAATTCAACATGAAGTTTTTTCATTTTATATCACTGAATGAAAACATAATACAATACATTAATCAGTATATATCATTAAATAATACACAATAATGCTATTTCTGAATGATGCTGTAAAAATGAAACATAGTTCAATAAATTTATTATCAAAATAGATATCAAATGATAACATAAGAAGTTCATTACCTGAGCAATAGAGTAATCAGATGCACATGCAGCTTGCAATCCCTCTACTCCACTAATGCCTATACCAACATGAGCAGCCTAAAAATAATAAATACATATTAAAATCAATATGCAGTGAAAAAATTTATAACTATATGAATTAAAGTATTATAAATTAATACATATTAAAAAGAGTTAACCATTTTAAGATACTGAAACTGTCTAAAAAGGCCTTAGGCAGTTTCAGCTTCTGATCAGGTGGTTTCAATCTTGAAGTCCTGTATTAATAACTTTTATGATTTAATTTCCAAAGATATAATAAAAATTTTTTCTTCAATTTAATTTGTTGGTTTCTACAATATTGACTTGAACCCAATTTCCTCTTTTTCAAATACAAATAAAACAAAAACTTCAGTTTTGTTTGTGAATTACAAATAAAATCAAAGCCATAAAAAAGAATTAAAAACAATCAAGATTATAAGAATTAAATAATCACAATAACAATTATTATAAAAGCAAAATAAGTACAAAAATCAATTTCTTCAAAACATACCTGTATCATGGCTACATCATTTGCACCATCGCCTATAGCTAAAGTGACCATATTTGTTGCTAAATGTACCATTTCAACTATTTCAGCCTTCTGCATTGGTGACACTCTGAAATGCAATAAACATTTTTCATGTTTAACAAAGAGAAGACAGTAAATAAAAGATGAAAAATATAGCTTTAATAGCATACAAAATCAAACTTATTAAAGAATTTAACAACCAAAGACAAATATTTGCATATGCATTTGCATACTGTCTGTTAAATAAATCTTTGCATAAAATTTATGTGAAGAATTACATAGCTTTAATTCAACCTCAGGTTTTAAATCAGTGAATATAAAAATTTATAAAAAAAAAAGATCTAAAAGCAGCACTAAGTTTGAATTGTGGTGAATATTACTGCTACATCTACTACAAACCAGTGGGATCTCCTTGAAACTTTCTCATATATACATGTGCGATATTAAAAGCATGCTATTGGAGAAAAATAGCTACAAAAGTGTCTATTAGTGTTTGAATTTTGGTGATTAATCTGTGAAATGGGGCTATTACACAAACACCAGAGCACTAAATGTATATTAGGAATTTGTTGGCAATCACAAAGATCATTTATCACATTTTATATATTTAAATCAATGCAGTTTTGAGTTATGGTGTTCATACAAAAGTATTGGCAGTCAATCCCTAAATAAACTTGATCCCAATTTTGATAAGTATTAACATTTTACATGTTAAACCAGCATAGTTCTTTTTGTTTTGTAGTTATTGTGTTAACTCATATTGAGATAGCCAGACAGGCAGATTGCCTCTAAACAGATTCACAAAGAAAAGCATAGTTCCAAAAATACATTTTTCAGAAAAAAGGTCTAAAATATGGAGATTTACTAAAATTTCAAGTTTAAATTTTTTGATAATCAAATACTTTTTCTTGGCATATTTTATACAGAAGACAGTAAAAATTAAATTCATTAGAAGGACCTTTCAAACACATTGATTTCTTTAATTCAGGTTGCATCTTTAAAGGAATTGACACAATTTTTAACATGCTACAAAATATCTAAATTTGATCATATAGACAGATCTTAATATAGGTCTTAAATATTACAAGCAATTCTACTAAATCAGAAATTTGGAGGTTCTGTTTGATATGTTTTGCTCTGAAGTATTATCATATACAAATCCTTTTCAGAAACAAAGTAAAATTTTTTATTCCAATAGTAATATTACCTGCAGCAGATAACACTCTTGCAAGACAAGGCAATGTCAACAAAATCCCTTCTAACATCAGAAGAAAGAGCATATTTTAAAGTCTGAAAACAAACATCAAATTATAAATTTAATTATTTTGCATACACACACAAAAATGAAGATTATAAATAAAAATAGCATAAAAATAGGAATACAAATGGAAAAAAATGAATTCAAGATCCTGAAGATTTTATCGAAAGTTACTTTCAAGCAGCAATTTAAAAGCTTTTTTTTTTAAATGAGAGGTCCGGCAATCTTGCACAAATCATTCCTGCTTTGAATCACCATCCAAGGTCACCTTTAATAAACTCTTTGGGTAGGATCAATTTTTTCCTCATTTTTATTCCTACTGTTATTCATTGAATTTTTTTTTTATTTATTTTTAGATATTGCAGTATTTGCACACTCAAATGGCAATTTTTCTTCAAATCTTTTTTTATTTTTATTATTATTATTTAAACTATTTTAATCAAATAGTTTTGTTCTTTTTTCAATTTTGCGTTAACTATTTTTAGATTTTTCTTATTTTATATGTAATTTTATCAAATCTTTATTAAATTGAGAAATTTTCAAATAAAACAGCAAAATTTATTCATAAAGGGACAAATTTTAAAAATATTTAATATTGCTCCTACTAGATTCATACAACACCATTTCAAAGGCAAAAAGGTAATCCAAATATTATACAAATCTTTGCTGAGGAATAAGATAAATACAAAATACAGTAGTTGTCTGTACTAAAAATTAGCAAAAATGTAGCAAATGTGTGGTACATGGAGAAGAGAATTTTCTATTTCCTCTAGATCATATTAGTTTCTAGCAATCTGGTCTCTTAGTCCAAATTTGGTAACTGGAGTTTTAATACCTAGTTTTACTTTTAACATAAGGAATGAAAAGTCCGAATAACATTTGAAATTTCATCTAAAAGAATGACTTGCCTTTCCATCGATAATCAAAGCAACATCATGTTCTTTCCTTAATAAATCACCAAAATCTTGCATGTGGCGTCGAATAGCTTCTCTAGTGTTCTAAAAAGAGAAAGAAAGAAGGGGTGAATGAGATGAATAACTAATAAACAAAACCTTTTACTTTCATCAAAGTAAATAATATTCAGGAAAGAAAATGTAAAATTTATACAAAAGTTAAAAGCTTAAAATGGCTATCAGATTTCGAACATATCAAAGATGCACAGATGAATATATCAAAGATTGGTAGAAAGTTCAGCTTCTGATCTTAAAACTGTATATTAAGATTACTAACCTTTGTAGAATGTCCTTTTTACAAAAGGTTATTCCACAAATGAGCTTTAAAGTGATACAGTTTACCTTTATAATGCAGCTGGTTATCCAATTTTCTAAGTCTGATTAAGAAGTGGATATAGTAAAATTACAAAAGGGCATTACAAAACAAGTAATACTAAGCAATCTTTCACCTTTGCCTTTATTCTGAAATTACAGAATAGTATGCATAATCAAAAATGCACTCAAGTGTGAAGAAAAGATTTTTAAGTAAGAAATTTATTTAAGGTATGATCTACAAAATTCTCTAAACATTCTACTGGAACAATTCTGAAATATTCTCTAAACCATTGTGGCCAGCATTTCTACTGTTTGATTCCCTGACATTTTTCAGATGTTTCTAATATCTTCAAAAGGGTGCAGTTTTATTTTAGTCTCTTTAATTATCATACAATATGTTCTTAACTTTATTTAAAAAATCGTTCTACTTTTTAAACTAAAATCAATTTAAAATAAAATTTAATTCTCAGAAAAAAAACCATAATTTTTGCTTATTGAAATTTAGATAAGCTGCAATTATGTAAAACCATTCCTTTTTTTTGCAAGTATATCAACCAACACTAGAAGATCATATGAAAAAGTTTGCAAAAATGTTTTTTTTTAATTACCCCGATTTACACTGCATTGTTACAATTACAAACATATGGCTCGTTTATTCTAAGTTCTAGCAAGAGATTGGTGTTTTGCTAGAACTTATTTAATCTAGTATTAGAGAATTTTCCAACAAAGGAAAAACGCCAGAATCTGAGCACGATCAATGCGAATCTGGATCAAGTTATGAACATATAGATAACTTATAAACTGCCATATTGAGTAATTTCGCTCTGTATTGAGGACTCTATAATCCTTAAATTAGACAGTTCAGTAAATTTCTTAATTTACAACTATTTTATCTAGGTACATAACAGGATCACCAAAAATCTCTTGTTTCACACCATACTAGCAATTTCTTTGAAATTCCTGCATTTCGACAGTCAAAATTTCCCCAAAAAATATTTTATTGAGCAAACATCGCTTCCTTTAATTAGTTTTAAAAGTTTCATTTTTTTTCTTTTGATTTATAACTTGTTTAAATGAAAAGAACAATTCAAAATTAAAAGTGGAGATCCATTTTGATACTTTATGCCGTGCGGAACTCTAATAACTTTGAGAAGCCCCCCCACCCCAAGAAAAAAAATCAGTTGGCAGAAGCCTGTGTTTTTATTCCTCGAATAAATACGAATCCCTACAAATTGCAGTTGATTTCATTAAAAAAAAAAAAAAAACGCACACACAGAATAGCAACCGAAAAAAACCTGAAATACTTTTCCCCCTTAACATTACATTTGAAAATTGTAGGTGGCATGTATACGGCGCTCTTCAAGCATAAAATCATAAAAATAACAGAATCTGGTTTTAGTTACGCTCTTTTTTTCCATAGAACGCAAAACATTTTCGCTAATTATGTCAATAACTTGTTGTTCTAAAAAAGTAAACAAAAACTTTAGTGAAAATATTATATATTTATACATATATGAAATAAATTAGAGATGATGTTTAATCTTTCTCTTCCATAGTCTCTTTTAGATTACCAGCAAAAGTTTAATTTTCATTTATTACTAACGATGCTTCATTCTACGTATGAAAAAATACCAGCAAATTATCATGCTCGCTAAAAATTACTAATTTATAAAAAAAATTTCCAATTTTATAATAAATTTTCCTGGCTTTTTCCGAATTTCCTGGTTCACTGGCCATCCTGTAAACATTCTGAATCAATGTTTTATTTAGCATCATTTTATCTAATTATTATTCATATTTTATATTATAATTAAAAGTAATAAATATACAATTTCAACAGACATGGGAAGGGGAATTAAAAAACAATAAATAAATATATTTCTTTTCATAACTTAAAGCTAAAAACTTACATCCAAACTATTTTCATTTATCACCATAAGAGCCATGGATGGACTTAGTAATTTGCAAGAGTAACCTACAAAAGAAATCACATTATTGATTTAATATATAAAAAAAATCCCAATTGAAATGTTTTTGAAATTTCAGATTACGAAAACAACATTTTAAATTTAATTCTGTAAATATATTATGTTTAAAGAATTTATGGTAACTTTCCCAAATTTCATATAAATATCATTTTTTCAACTAATTTTTTAAAGTATTTTAAGTGTAACAAATGCAGAGTGAAATAAATATTAAAGTATCAATATCACTATATATATGAAGCTAGATGATGATTCACAAAGAATATGCCCACTGGAATATAGCAACAAAGAGAAATGATAATAAACTGCTTTACAATAACATTTTTTTTTTTTTTCACTTTTAAGAAAGTAAGAGGAAGAAGAAACTCACCAATATTTATAGCAGTTTCTTGTTTATCGCCAGTTAGAATCCAAAATTTTATTTCTGCTTTCAATAAATCAGAAATAGCTTCAGGTACACCCTGAAAAAGAACACCAAACAGGTTTAACTTAAAAAAAACAAACAAACAAAAACAATGAAAAATAATAAATTTTTTTAAAAAAATGCATGCAATTTTGTGGTAATAAACACAAATATTTTGATGAACATGTACATGTTCTAAAGAAAAATATATATATAAACCCTCTGATATGCAAACAAAAGGGAGAAAAAAAATCCCACTATTAAAGGAATGAGCATCTCAAGTTGCAATAAAGATGAATGTATGTATATATTAGTGTACTACAGTCCAGACTGTTTTCCTTAGAGCTGACAAATTTGTTACATATATATTTTGGAGGTTGGGAATGACCACCTCAGTTATTTTTTTAAATGCAAACTAATTAAAAATTAGTCATAATGTTGATATTTTATTGATATGATTTTCAAAAAAGTTAGAGACCCAAAATGTTTTTTTATGTTCATCTTAGAATTAAAAAAATTATCTTTTCAATGGTAAAAATTTTTTTGCTGTAATTTTTTTTCTATTTATTTACATGATTTTCAAATATATATATATTAGGCATAATTTTTAGTATATACCACAGTTCAGGTGAAACTCAATTAATCTTCATTGATACACTTCACTGCTACAAATATTGTAAACCTCCCCCCCCCTCCTTTGTTGATGATCAAAATATGAAAATTTGGTTAGTTCCCCTCCCTGTTGAATAGATTTCGATATAAGACATAATTTTGATAAGTTTTAAAAATTTTGTTCCATTTAAAATCAAGATTTAACTTTAGAACTAAGCAACGGGAAAATATTTTTAAATCTGTCCATGAAAAATACTGCTGCTCTTTCTTCTGATATAAGTGGATGAATATATAAAGAAATACAAAGCAGATCAGAATGGTTTAAGGCTTCTAAAACATTATAAATTGAAGTTTAAAAATACTTTGATAAGGAATGTGCTAAAACAAAGTTACACAAAATATTTATTTGAAATTCTTAATATGCATTAATAAGAACAAACAATAAGTCACCAAACATGGCTAGTTGTAAAAAAAAGGAATGCAATAAAAGAAGAAGAAAAAAAAAAAGCTAAAATTAAGTTTTTAGCACAGTATTATACAGTACCCTCCCGAGTATCCATTTCTCGACTATCCGGTCTAATTTTCTTTTATCGTAAGAAAATGAGGAAGGAAGGTATCTATTAAAGACTTTTCAAAACCTAAAAATTGTAAGTTTTGATTCTTATCTTAGGATTACCTTTTCATATCTGTGTAATCATTTATCAGTGAAAAATAAAATCAATTTGAGCCAATCTTCTTAAGAACTAGGCTTACGATTTACATTAGGCTGGCTTATCCAGCTTTTTTTTTATCCGGTCAATACTTCCGCCAAATTAGGTTGGATACTCGCGAGTGTACTATACTAATATAATATTGTATTACTTATATTTATTGTACTTACTGATACTTGCAGTATATTTATAAACGTACTTACTTCTTGCAATTTATCTTCAATGGCAGTGGCTCCTAACAGAGTCAGATTCTAAAAAAAAAAATAAGTTTAAAAATTAATCACATTATTATATACAGTTAAAATCAATTATCTACATGATGGGGGGAAAAACACCTCAAATAGATTAAAAATTAATATCAATAACTTACAGTTTCTATTAGTTGAGCAGCATCTTGTATTTTCCTTTCTCTGTATTGAATAGCTGTGCTTGCCTTATGAAAGGTTTCGCTCCATTGCTGAAAATGGAGGTATAAAATATGTAATCATAGCTAAAGAAATTCTAGAATTTTTTTGGACATTTTGAGAAATTTCAAGACATTATGATACTAACCTCATAAAATTCTACAGGAATTTCAGCAACTGCCAAGCATAATGTCCTTAAACCTAAAGTAAAAGACTCAGTAAACAATGGTTTTCATTATATATATGGAAACAATTAATTCATAAATTTGATCAAAAGTCAAAAATGTTTAACAGCATATATATTTTCTTTTCCAGAAAATAATATCATACAATGTAAAGGCAGAGGTTTTAGAAATTTTATCTGAACCTATTTTAATCTAGAAAGCCATAAACTTATTAACCTAAAACTAATTTATCATAACATTAAATTCATCTGATTTCCCCATATTTGTAGTTGCAATACATTTGTATCACTATTAAAATGTTATTGTTCAGATATGGTGACATCATATGATCTTGAAGAGCTTTCATAGAAATTTACTTCAAATTTGATATTGCAGTTATTAAGGCTGACTTTTTTCACACCATCTATAGAATATATAATAATAAAAATAAATGAATTTAATATTCATGATTTAGTGTAGTAGTAGTTATTAATGCTTCAGTTACCAGTTAATTTGGAGGGGGGATGAGAGAGAGAGAGAGAGAGAGAATAAAAAATTATTTCACATAATAAGTACTTTTCAAGTTGTAGGTTATGATTCCAAATGAAATCACATAGATAAATCATAGATAGCAAAATTTATCATTTGGCCTTTTTAAAAAATTTAAATATTTGCAAACAAAAACAGTTGTAGAAAAAGCCAACTTTAAGAAGTTTGTTAAAATATTTAATAGAATTTTTATTTATCATTTCTTACTTATTTTCAAAAACAAAAAAAATATTGTTTTTATTGTTTGAAAATATTTTATTACTTTTCTGATGGAGTAAAGAAAGTTTTTTTTTTCACTCATAAAATGCCCGAAGTGAAATTTTTTTTAAGTAGCTATATATATATATGTAATGAAGCAAAAAGAAAATTAAAATAAATAAATAAATAAATAAATAAAAAATAATCCCCATTTTGTTTTTTACACATAACATTTATTGCAAGGGTAATGAAATGAACAAATCAAAATTCTATTAAAGTCTTCAGTGAACGTTTATATCATACAGTTTAACTTAATTACTCACTGTTTTTTTTTTGCATTACTGAAACTACTTAATACTAAGATGAAACAGGTAACAAATACACTTAGGGAAAAACCAAACCAAAATTATACAAGAAATAAACGGGGTCAGATTACAAACCATTGCTTGCGAATTCCTTCAAATGTTCCAGAGTGACATCCTTATGCATTTGGCGATCACTCAATCTTTCATAAATTACTGTATCCTAAAAAGCAAGTTAAAATTAAAAACTAGAAACAAATTAAAACATAATAGGAAATAGCAAAATTAAAAAATATAATTTCAACAACAACAAAAAAATAATGTAAATACTATAATAGGAAATAGCTTTCAAGTGGCACTTATAATGATAGTCCCTAAAAGCAACTGATGATTATTACAAAATAAAATAAATATCAAAAATACCCAATTTATAAAATTTTTATCAGAAAAAAAAATAAGTATCCAAATTTACAAATTACTGAATTATAATCTTTTATGGAAAAAAAAAAAAACAAAAAAACAAAAAAACAAAAAAAAACAGGAATCAAAATTTTGCTTTTATTAAAGTAATATAGAAATTTTATTCAGGTGAGTTTACTACTGCATTCAATTTCCAAGTATATACTTTTTTGGTAAATTAGTAAAGAAAGTTTAATATAAATAACAGAGAAAATATTTCATATATTTTTAATTGCTTTCAATTAATACATTAAGTACATTATTTAATTAAACATTTAGCCACACAAAGAATAAAAGTAAGATTTGCCAAACATTTTATAAAATACATACTTTTATTAACATATCTTGAAAAGTAAAGAAAATCAATAACATATCAAAGTTTCCAAAAATAAATGAAGGTTATTTTGCAATTGAATAAATGGAAATGAATAATCAATGTAATTTTGCAAAAGAAATAGTGTTTCAATACTTGTAACTATATTATACAATATTATATAAAATAACTGGTGGTATCAATCTGTATTATTTTCACAGAATTAATATTTTTAACAGCAAAATTGCTTGAAATATTTAAAATTCTTTCATATTTAATTTGTTATGTAATAATTAAAGAAGTTTGCAATAAGAAATTAAAATTTTTTATTTTTGTATAAAATTTTTATTTAAATAAGCTATTTAAAAAAAATTATGAAAAAGAAAAAAGAAGAAAGAAGCATTCTTCAATATCACAACTTAAGAAAGAAGAGCACCAATCACAAACATTTACAAATTTTTTATAACATAAATTCAAATTAAAATCAAAAGCTTAATGATGCTAAAAAAGAAAATAAAATGAAACAACCCCTTTGGGACAAATGCTACAGATGTTTGCTTATGATGGATTCCTTTCAGGGCAGTTCTTCGTTTCCGGCTTTTGGAACGAAATAATTTCTATAAGATGGCTACTAGTCATGTTTACAAGATCAGTTATCTATTTGGCAGGTGGAGGGTGTATATCTATGAATGATAGATCTATAGATTTATCTGAAGAGAGTAGCAAATTATTACATTATTTATGGTATAATTAAAAACTTAAATGACACATATTTTGTTTGAGACAAGATAAAAAAATGAGACACCTGCCTAGAAATATAGTGTAATATCAATTTCTACACTGATCTGCATTTTTAGATTTTTTATTTGACTTTAAAGGATTAATTATTATAATTTTTATGATGTATTTTAAAATATCAATTGCAATTACTTTTTTTGTGTTCTTATATTTTGCATCTATAATCTGGTTTTAATTTAAGTACTATCGATCATAACAAAATACACAGTACATATTATTTTTAAAAAAATTAACTATTAAGTATTTTTGTTAATTTTTTAATCATGATTAAAAATATGATATCTATTATCACATATTTAAAAACTGTTTCATATCTATGCAAGGGGTAGTTTTTAAGAATTATTATGCACACTGTTGTGAAATATAATGTTCTTTAGGCTTATCAGGAAAAAATGCTCTGGCCTGTACAGACAGTTGATGTTTGCTTGATTCCATCCTGTGTGTGATTTTTTTTTCTGCACATATCTGTCCCAAAAGGGTTAAAAAATATTTACAAAAAAAATTCCCACTTTCTGATATACAAAAGTTATTATTAAACAGAAATGAAAAATCTAATTATCAATATTGCTGTATAGTTCATATTCAAATTAGCAAATAATTTTTAAAATGTTGAAATAACAAGCATATTTGATATTCTGGAAATGGATGAGAAGAGTTTATATACTCAATAAATGAAACTAATACACAATGACATGGGGAATGAAATGGGGAAAGGAAACGACAATACACAACATATATGGGGGAATCAATATAAATTTAGGGAGGTGCAAATGCAATACAATAAAATTTAAAATTCTTTCTGAAATTATTGTGTTTTATTTCATATGCTTTGAATTCCAATACTAACAAATATTCTTTACATTTAAAAGCAATTAACAGATGAAAAGTTAATTTCAGCAATAGATACAATGAAAAATAAATAAAAATAAAAAACAAACCAGCATACTCTTAATACATTCAATTGAAAATATACTTACAGCTCCTTTGCAGTAAAGTTTTATTTTTCCATCCGGACCTCTCACAATTACAGACATTCTTTTACGATCGCTATAAATGAAAACAAATTTTAAATAATCAGAACTTTTGAATCACAAGAAAATAAAATTTCTTTAACAACTAGATTAAAATATTTTAAATAATCAGAACCAAATTTTAAATAATCAGAACTTTTGAATCACAAGAAAATAAAATTTCTTTAACAACTATATTAAAATATTTAGTATCATACCTTGTAAATTCCAGAACATTAAGGATGGCATATGTTTCCTCTTTATCCAACTGAAAAACAATATCAAATTATTATGATATATGCAGATATAAACTATGGAGCTAAAAAATGGGATATATAAATGAAGAATGGGATATAGTATTTGTGCTGAAACTGCAGAATAAGGTTAATGTAATTATTAATTTAACTAATCAATTATTAATATACATTTAGCAAAGGATATACATTTTAAATTAGCTCTAAATAACATATATTAGATTTTATTGAAAAGGAGAAAAATCAAAGAGAAGAATGTAACAAAGTAATAGGCACAAATTTACAAACAAACAAAACAAAAACATAATGCAAATACCCAAAAGGCACGCAGTTAGTTCTTTAAAGGTACAATAATAAAGACTTAAAGAAAAGTTTTTTTTTTTTTTTTTTTTTTTTTAAGCAATCACAAATTGTTACAAAATCAAAAATTCAACATAGGAATTAGACAATAATAATAATAATAATAATAATAATGCAGCTGAAAATCTTATGACTCTACAATATTTAAAATAATAATAAATATTTCAATATTTGGCAAATTTTTGAATAATAAATACTTCAATAATATGGCACTTAAGCAATAAAAAGCAACAGGCATTAATTAAGCATCATTTACTGACATTAAAGCTTCATTATTCAGTGTTAAAAATGAACATACTTCTTCAAAACCAAAATACAAATTAGATTAAAATGCAAAACTTACTGCTTTAATTATAACAGAATCTGGTGTTCGTGTTGTAAAAACAAAGCCAAGTTGCTTTGCTCCTTTTACTAGAGCTCCTTCATCTATGAAAAACATATATAGCATTTGAGAAAACAAGAAAAGATAACTAAAGATGTATAGAAATGTAACTTTTCAGGTGCTTTTTTAATAATAATAGGAATTAAGAGATTATAAAATTACATTAAAAGATCACAAAATTAAAGAAAAGTTTTCTATTATCTATAACATGTTGCAAGCGAAAGACTGCAATCATAGTCTGAAAAAGATCAAATGTTAAAAAAAGTGAGATTACAATCTCATTTACATGGTAGACAGCTGAGAACTCACAATCTGTGATTTTGAAGGAATTGGAACTGGGAAATTGGATTTGTCTGCTACATGTTCAAAGACATGGAAAATTGTGCACAATGCAAAGAGTTAATTTCAGATCTTGCTTAATAACAAAATGATTAATCCAAAATGAAAAACAAAATTTACTCAAAGTATGTTTCACTTCATTCCTAATCTTGAAAAATGTCGAAAATTAATTAGAAAAAAAATTGACATAAAATCTGAATATGAAAAAAATTCTGTGACTAATTCAATCACTTATTCATATCCTTAACTGTAAAAAAATGGCTTTTCTTATTCTTCATGTTCAATTTCAAAATAATTAATGTTCAGCTTTCTCTTACATATTTTTTTTTGTAAGCATTATATTTTATTCGCTTTGTGATTGGTAGATAGGGAGTCCCAGACACATGGCATTTGAAGTTTGTTTTAGCAATATTATTTGATGTTGCAATTATTATATGCCATAGTAAGTATTTATATTGCAATTAAGGCGAAATGTAAAAAAGAAAGAAAAAGTAAACTTTAATTAACATCAAATGCATTTAAAACAATATTATTTCTTGATTCTACTTTTAAATACACCGTTTCTGGCAACACTGATGCATAGCTTTCTATTTTATTTACCGCTCCCAAGTAATGGAAATTTATTATTTGAATATCTAAGCAATATACATGCTAACTCTACATTTAAAAAAATAATAATGAGGCATCTAGTAATGTTAGATAAAGAAAAAAAAAGAAGAAAAAAAAAAGAAAGAAAAACTGTGCAAGATCCTGCCAATTTGAAAAGAAATACTGATTGTGAAACTGCTACATTGGCAGCAAAATGTGAAAAATTGATTTAATATTTAGATATAGGCAAGACTCAATCCCTCAGAAAACCCCATTAATCTGAGAACATACGTGAATGGAGGGCAACATTGGGGTTGGCGAGCAAAAGTGAGCATGGGGGGGGGGAGCCACCCAAGTTTATTTATAAAAAAAATCAATCACTCAAAAATTCTCTAACTTAAAGTATATTACAGTAAGTTAATACAGTATATTAGTTCAATATACTGTATTAAATTCTATAAAGGTCTCATTAATAATAATTGGTTTTTTGAGTTAGAAATAGTATAGTGCCAATATGAATTTTTACTTTTAGTATTTAATAATCAGACAATGTCTAAAAAATTTTTCACAATCTCAATATTATTTCATCTGGCAAAAATTGCTTCTTATTCAAAATTTCACTTTTTACTACATACTACAAGTCTGAAAATGCTTTGTTCTCATGTCAAATAAAATTTAGAGAGATAATTTGAATATTTATTAAACATTCTATTAAAGAAATTTTGATTCAATTTTGTAATTCTGATAGCATTAATGCAAATAAAATAAGAAATAACTTCACAATTGAGGTTTATTTTTATTGATATACTATGATAATATTACCTGGAGAAGCAGCTTGATACAGGAGATCTCCGGTCTCTTCTTCTTTTTCTGGAACTACAGTGTGGCAAACTGCCATCAAGGTCAAAAATTCTTTTATATATGCAGCAGTGGGCTGAGAAATTTAAAACAGTGTTAAATGCACATATTGAAAAATAAAAATAGCTAGCAGGGGAACAAAGCACCAATTTTACCAATAGACATATAATGCAGCTTTTAAAATAAAAATTTAAAAAAAATTGGACAGGCCTTAAAATATTTTTCTGTAGTATTCTTCACAAATATAAAATGCTCTGTTAAAAGTGTCTTTGGTGAATTTCAATAGCTTCACTAGTATTTAGGTAGTTTCAGTCACTATTCCAATATTGATACATTTTTCTCAGTCTTAGAAATTGAACTGATTTATGCAGAAGAAAAAGGAAGTGATTTCCTTTTCTAACAGTGTTGTTTAGTTTTTACATCTATGACAACCATCTTTTAATCTAGCAATGTTTAAAGAGAACAGAACTTTTTAGATGAGGGAAAAAAAAAATTTTAAATTCCCTACATTTTTCCTATTTTATAGATGATTTTTAAATTCCCTGTGTTTTCCTGATTTTCTTGGTACCATAGTAACTCTGCCTTAGCTGTAGAATAGCTCATTAAAGCTGAAGCCGCATATAGAATATCATTCCCTCACCCTTTTTTTATTCCAAAAAGATAAAATGTGAATTTATTTGCTTTGTTTCAAGGATTAGTTGAAGATCAGTCAGACTTTTAAATAAAACATCTTGAATGTATAGAATAGTGCAACATACAAATGCATCCGTTAAAGAACTATACAAATGGCACATCTGCCCACATTTCAAAGACCATTTCAATTCTGTATCGAGGCAATATGAAGACAAAACTATGTAATTGGTGTAATAATATTATTCCCAGCTGCTGGTCTTGTTAAAGATTCTTTCCTTGTATGGGCTTCCTACTTACTACCTCTACCTCACTTTCCACTTTCTTCTAGACAGAAAGAATTAGAGATTGATAACTCTCCCATATCCTTCTAGAATTTTGCACATAATGAGAATAGGTAAAGAAAGAAGTTAAGTAGTATTCCAAAATATTTGTAAACTTTTCCAAGAGAAATCAAAAAATCAAAGATATAGAAAAATTTAATTAAGTTTATGCTATCCATTCAAAATGATTCCACACCTTTTTATAATATAATAAAACATTTTCAATAAATATATTACTGAATTAATATATTATACATGATTAAATTTGCCACTTCCAATAATTATACCATTTTAAAATCAGCATTTAAATTGTAACATATTTGAGAAAATTTTAAAATACAGTTCTCCATTCCCTTAGAGCACTCATCTTCTGGAACAGGAGGGGGGGGGGGAGAGTATAATTTAAATTTCAGACAAAAAGTTGATAAAAGTAATGAGTATTACAAAATAACTATATAAATGAAATTTAATCATTATGTTGTTATTACCAGTCATTGAATACAATGCAGACATTTATATAAAATAAAAACAAAGAAATTAACCAACATATGATAATAGAGACATTACTCTCTCTCTCTCTCTCTCTCTCTCTCTCTCTCTCTCTCTCTCTCACACACACACACACACACACACACACACACACACACACACACACACACACACACACACACACACACACACACACACACACACACACACACACACACACACACACACACACACACACACACACACACACACACACACACACACACACACACACACACACAATCGTTTGGAGAAGTTGAAAAATCAAGGCACAAAGCAAAAGAGACATCAAAAATTTAATCAGAGCAATACAAAGTTCAA
Organism: Argiope bruennichi; assembly: GCF_947563725.1. NCBI lineage: Eukaryota > Metazoa > Arthropoda > Arachnida > Araneae > Araneidae > Argiope > Argiope bruennichi. Next base: position 82,418,247 of record NC_079157.1, on the reverse strand, counting down.
GACAAAATGTGAAATGATAAAAAGTAGTTACAGCAAACATTAAACAGACAAAAATCAATAAATATTCATTAAAATTAATGTTTAAATTTAAATTAAATTTCAAAATTATTATATTAATTAAATAATAGATACAACTTACATGGTTATTTACGTAATTATTTAGCAAATCTGTACCATCAAAATCCATTTCAGGAGAGCTAAAATATACAAAAAATAAAAAAAGAAATAGAATTTAGTCATTTCTCATATTTTATGAGCAATGAGAATAGATGACAATAACCTAAAAGAAAATTAATATTGTTTCTCAAATAAACATTTTAAAATGAAACAATACATTCTCTACTTTAAAGTATATATTCATCAGCAAACAAGAAAATATAAAATTCAATATCTGAATCAAGATTTAAGAGGTCAATTTTGCTCACTCTATATATACATACACGACAAAAAATTACAATTCTTATGTTTAGATTTTTTTTTTTAAATATTTATTCAAACACAAAATTTAAAAACAATAAAATATTATAAGCGGGAGAGCATCTAAAAATTATGTTAAAACTTTTCAAATGAATCATTTTTATGAAAATAAACTCCATTGCAATGCATGCATAAACTAAATTAATAAACTGAAAAATAGGGATAATAATTTTACCAAAAGAAAGTTTTTAAGTGTGCCGTTATTAAAGATGGAAGAATAGAAATTAGATGGAATAATGAAAATTGAAGCAAATCAATGAAAATGACAACATTTTAGGTAAGTTATTAAAAAATACACACCAATATATTGTTTTGCAAATGAAGCAACTTCATATTCCCATTTAAATTTAAAATTAAACTAATAAAAACAGACACTTTTTCATTTATTTAAGATTTAATCTCTCAAAAATCTAGGATTATGAGTAATTAAGTTTGTTTAAAAACAGAAAATTCTTTTAAAATTCATTTTATCATGTCACAGAGTATATCATGCTCCATCATGAAGCTATATTCATAAGACAAATAACTCAGCAACTTTAAGAAATAATAAATAATTATGTTAAAAGACATCTGATTTTATAAGTATTAGGATTTTGTAAGACTGCAAGAGTTTGCAAGTCAATTTTTCAAAATCCAAAAATTTTTTTACTATAAAATGCATTTTTTCAATACAATTTTTAAATTTCAAGTATACTGATTTCCGAGTTATAAATGATACTGTAAGAAGAATAGCTGAGTATAAAATTTCTGAAATATGTTTGGCAAAAATCATGCATTAAATATATAAATAAGCATTATGTAATTAAAACTTATTATTGAAACAATCTAAAATCAAAATTATTTCGGAATCAAACTAAAAAATAAAACAGAAAAAGCACCATTGTATTTAGAGAGTGCAAATGCAGCTACTACTAAAACACAGATGAATCTAGACAATTAGTAATAAAAACCAAGTTAATAGGGAAAAAAGTATCAAAATTAAATAAAATAAAATAAGAATCCGGCCTGAAGACTTTCTCAAGGGTCACCCTCAGGCAGGGATTCACAATAAGGGATTCTTTCTGTGAGGAATCCAGACTAATTTGTCCAACAGTATTGATTCCTCGTGATCCGAAAATAAATTAAATGAATACAACCACTAATAAGCAAAAAAAATAAAAAATAACCATATAACTCTCATAACCAAACCATATACTTTTAATTTATTGTTTTGTTTCTTTTCTGTTAAAATGGTGTATCTCTTAGACCTAATTTCAGGGGATTTTCGGATCACGAGGAGTCAATACTGTTGGATTCCTCACAGAAAAAATCCCTTATTTTGAATCCCTGCCTGAGGGTGACCCTTGAGAAAGTCTTCAGGCTGAATTCTTATTTTATTTGATTCAATTTTGATACTTTTTTCCCTATTAACTTGGTTTTTATTGCATTTAATTCTAATCAAAAAACAGTACTATATTCACTATTATCAAATCATTTAAAAATCGTATTATATTTATTAATATTACCCATATTTGACACCAGCAATAGAACATTGTTTGAAAACCATAACATTTTCTGTCAATGTGCCTGTTTTGTCAGAGAATATGTATTTCACTTGACCCAGCTCTTCATTTAAGTTAGATGTACGAGCCATTGCTGGAGTATCAGTAGCCTTATCATACATATTGATATCCTGTGCAAAAAAAAAAAAAAAAAAAAAAATGCAGTTTTTAATGAAATCTAGCATAATTAAAAATCACATAAATAAAAAACTAGAAATTAAATCACATAAATAAAAAACTAGACATTAAATCACATAAATAAAAAACTAGACAAAAAAGAGTAAGAGATCTTTTTACATTCGTTAGAAGAATAGATATGTTGTTACTACAAGGTTTTACAAACTGAAGATAGTTCAATCTCATTTTTCTTCAATAATAAGAAATATAGCCTTTATATATATGTTAAATCAATGAAAGAGTAAAACTATCTGTAAAGTTATGATAGGGAATCTGTACAATAGATTTTAGATTTTAAGGAAACAGAAACTCTAATGCTCTTGTAGTACATTATACAAATAAGTTCATATGCAACAGAGGGGAAAAAAATCCTGCTAGTATAGATTCTGTATTATTAATAAGGAAAGGTTTCAGAAAAATAAAAAATGACATAATAAATATATTTCATTATATCATTTTCTAAATACATTTTTTGAAAGAACTTATATTTAATATTGAAATGTATAATTGCACTGCTTACTGACAATAACAATCACATTATGTAAGACAAGACATCAGAAGACAAAGGATATTTTATTTTTAAAACAAAAGAAAAATCCAATTTTTATCACTCAAAAGTAAAAGTTTGAATCCCATTTTAAGAGAAGAAATTCTCACCATGTTAATAAATATGGCTTGAACATATCGCACTAACTCCAAGGTCACTTGAAGACTAATAGGTATCAAATTGTTGTAGAGGATGATAAAGGTCAGAAAGGTGTATCCAAAATTTGAGCTGGAGAGATCTGCAAATGAATTCAAACAATATAATTTTTGCTAGTATAAAGCTCTTTTGTTTGATATTTATTATTTTAAAATATTTAAATTTTAAAACCAAACAATTTTCTTCTCTATTTTTTAATGTTCAGTTGAAATTTTGCAGGCAGTTAGAAATATACATACCATCAATACCAAGGTACCAATCTGTTGCAACATGACCCTTCATCCATAACTCACTAGCTATTGCACTTATAAGGCACAGGATGATGAGAAGTAGAAACAACATCAAAATCTATAAATTAACAAAAATCAATTTTTAAAAAATAACTAATTTTGATCAAAAAGTGAACAATTGATGTCAAACAAGCTTGAAATTACTATCAAGGTACAGTTGAAATTACTTGCTATTTAAAAAATAAGCACAAAGAAAAGTAATTAAAAATGAACATATTCATATTTTAAAATATTATGATCTCTTCATATAGAAGAAATTCAAAAGTTTTTAAAAAATATATATTACACAAAAGTTTTAAATGGCTGAATCCCTGCCTCTAATTTCTTAAGTTATTTTGAATAAAAGAAGCATTTAATATTTTAAATTAATTTGAAATAAATAATTTATAACAATCTTGGGATCAAAGTTATTTTTATAAAGCATGATAAAGTACATAATAATTTTTACATGTAAAATATCTAATAATTTATTTAGCAAAATTTTTGAACACATATGTTTTATATTTCAAAAGCAATCAAAGTTAAATTCACATAGTATATACAAACAAAGCAGAACATAAATGAAACAAAGAATTTGATGAAATTAACTATTTAAAAACAATCAAATAAAATTAACAATAAAAAATTTTTTAATAAATATATGCAATTGTAAGGAAATAAAGTTTTTAAATCAAATTAATTCTAAATAAAATACCTGGTTATTGGTTATTCGGTCCACAGTGGATCGCTTAAGAGGAGCTGTTTTTGAATTCTGGAATACAAAAATAAAAATAAATGATCTTTAAACTTAACAGCTAATTAATAACATTAACAGAATTGTTATACATACCATCATAAGTTTTGTTTCATGTCCAGTGTAAACAACAATTCCTAAAAAGAAAAAAGTATATGTTTTAAATGGTACATATGCATTATCTATAAAAGTATATTAACTATGCACTGGTCAAGTTTCTTAATCCTGGATACACATTATCCAGGTATAAATATGACAAAAACCCAAATTAATGCAATGAAGCAAGTAGGAATTGCTTTTAAAATACAGCTGTAATTTTTTTTTCAAAACATAAGCATTTGAATGCAACATTTTTCCAAATATGTCACCGTATTATATATGTACGTTATTGTGCAAATAAGAGAGTGTTTAAATTTGCACAGCAAATCATATTATTAGGTAAGTTTCAATAGCAAATACAAAAATTCATAGAACTGATAGTTGGTTCTTTATTAAATAAGTACATTTATTTAGAAGCTGTAAACTAATCTTCAAATTATAATACAAAATTAAACATTCTGTTTCCACACATCTTCTACAAACAAAATCTTCTTTTAATAGGACTAATATTATTATAGAAATAGATGAAATATTATTATAGAAATAGATGAAATATTATTATAGAAATAGATGAAATATTATTATAGAAATAGATGAAATATTATTATAGAAATAGAATAAAATAACCCCAAAAGATGTAAATTCCTTTGTACATCAAGTATACATTTTAAATATTGAAGAAATAAACAAATGTGTCTATTTTATGATAAATATTTTCAAGGTAATATGTCTTAAAATAGTTTTAAAAGAGGCTTGATGGATTTTAATCAAAACATTTAATGGTCATTTTAATTTTAAAAAATCATTAGTGAAAACTGTGTTTAGTGCCATCTGTTGTTATGATATTCAATAATTCTAGAAATAATGATAATTTCTTTATTTGTCATATTATTAAATATATTACATGAAAAGAAAATTTGAATATTTACCAAAGACCCAATTTGTATTTCTCAATTTAGCTCCTCGCAAAAGCAACTGGTCAGCTCCCAATGGAAGTGTTCTGCATAAATTGATAGACACAGTTAAATGGAATAAACCAAAATGTAGTTTCATCTAAAATAATTGCTATAACTATTTATAGCTAGTAATAATTCAAATTTAGTAAAAGAAAAGCTACACAGAATATATAGTAATATTCTGTGTGCAAACAAAAACCCCTCAATATGTGCAAACAAACACATATTAACACATAAAGGTTCTGTGTGTTCCAACAAAAAGCCCTCAATATGATCTGAATTTTAAATAAGTGGCATATTTTTAAAATACTTAGTTTTAAACATCAACAAACAATATTTTGTGTAAAAGTTACATGTAGATAATAAATAACTATTCAATTAAATCATTATGCTTATGTATTATAAACAATATTTTATGTTCCTTTTCATTTAAAATGAAACATATAATAATTTAAGGCTCATTTTGTAGTTCATAGATATATAGAAATAAATGTGACATCATTCTTCATTGAAAAGTTAAATAGACAGCTGTGACTGATTGAATTATAAAAATTACTGGTACAAGTCTATGAATATCAATACTTACTGTTTGCCAGTTATTCTTAGGTTTCCAGTAAATTCATATAAATGCCTATTAGGAGCTTCACACTCCAAAGTTCCACGTAAACGCCCCAAATCCTTTGGTGTTAACCAATTAGAAGTTTGAGGAAGACCCTAAGGAAATTTGTCATTAATGTGACATATTAACAATATGATATGAAGATATTATACATTAATGTTATCAATATAAAAGTATTTTATTTAAAAGTTGCAATTAACTACTTTAAATTACATACAATTTGCAAATCAAAAAGGAAAGTCCTCTTATAAAATTAAACAGGCAGAAAAAAAATTTAAAAAATGCAACATCAATTTCAATTTATTAAATGAAAGATACTTGCATACTAAAGCATACCACTGGTGAAATTCAGTATTAAGCACATGCCATGACAAATACAGAAACATTTTATCTATACTATTAGCATGCTACTTTTGGCATTTTATCATTGGAATGTGGTTGGTTGCCATAACCAGAGAAAATGTTGACACTTAATCATTGACACACTAATAATATGTAAATATCAAATAAAATAACCATCCACTGCCCCATTTTTTTTTGTTTTACTTATAATTTCAGTCTAGATAACAATATGATAAACAAATGATATAAGAATGACATGCCAATTTAAATGTAATAATTATTTAAGGAAAAGAAACCATAAAAATTTTCCAAAATAATTTTTGATGGAATAGAAAAAATAAGCAGAAGCTCATTAGAGATAGATACAAAATGCATGCATAAATATAACTGGCCTTACTTGTCTAATTTTTAAATTAGTCTCGCCATCTAAGTTTGCAGTTTCAATGTAGCACATTGCATGAGGTTCACTAAAAGTAAAATAACAAAATACTGTTTCATTAAATAATAATTTAAACAGCTGAAATACCTTGTAAGATTTTCAGAACATTTATACATTCTCATTAAAAAAAATAATAAAAAAATAATTTATATTAAAAATCATAAAATAGAACAGTAAATAACATAAGAATGCACACATATCTATAATGTCAATAAATAATTCTAATATAGATATTTATAAATGTATGAAAATATTTATAAGTATCTTCATACATTATAAATATCTTCATACATTATAAATATCTTTATACATTAAATAACGAAATCATTCTATCACTAATTATTTAAGTAACTATATTGACAGTAATTTTAAAATAAAATCACCTAGATGATAGTAATACAAGATCTGCAGGAAAGAAACGACCACTAGTGATTTTTAGGATATCTCCAACAACGACATCAGTCCACTTAATTGTTGTCCAAACGCCATTTCTGAGACCTGAAATAATTGATTATTTAAAGAATGGTAATCAATAAATTCTTACAATGTACATAACTAACAATATTATTTTGTTTTAAATAATTATTTTAGAATATTATAAATAGAAGGAAAAAAAGTCATAATTTACCTAAGACTTCAGCTTTATTTACTGAATCATCAGCAAAATGTCTTTTCTATTAAAAAATATTTAAAAATATGAATTTTCATATTAAATAAACAATATAAATTTATTGATTTTATAAAATAAAATTAAAGGTATTAAATTCGAGTTCAAAGGATTTAAGTAAATTTATATGCAAAGAATAGACAACATTAATATTGCATAAAAGTGATTTAAATGAATTTGTAAAATCTAAAATAAAATAAAAATAATAAACATAATTCAATTAATAAGAGTATATTTTTATATCAGAAAAATAATCCAAGAAATAATCATGCTGCAAAATAATTTCATATGGTTCAAATGAAATCAAATATCTTTCATCTCCTCTCTCTCCTTCTTATTAGTATTTCGATTTCCAACAATTAATTTTAGAATTAACAAAACTTAATGTCTTAGATTTTGGACTTAATTATTTTTAAAGTGCTAATTCTTACAAATATAGCCATAAATAAAATATATAAAAAGTGTTCATCAACTGATTAAATATAAAAGTTAATTTGTGTGATGACTAGAATATAAGTCTAATGTTATAAAATGATGATATTCGATTAATAATATTTACTAAACTTTTCAGTTTGACATTTCTTGTAAATTAAACTGAAAAACTGATAAAAGATTTTATTTATTCAATTGTTTAAAATGCTTCTAGCATTTAATATCAGTAGAGAAACAATAGACTGTCCCTTTATTACGTAAGATGATTTCCTGAAAATGTCATTTTTATATATAAAGGTTTAGACAAATCTTATGATTATACTGAGGATAGATACCAAAGCATATCAGTTTCATTTAAGAATACAAAAATAGAAATATCATATGAGAGTATGAAGGAGGATTGTTTAGTCTAAAACCAATTGTGTTAGATGAACTATTATTAATTCCAGTAAAAAATATAGTGCTAGTAGAACAGAACTGTACAGCAATGTTGAGATAAACTTAGTATATGAGGCAGCAACTCAAAATGAGCAAGAGATTATGCATTATATCATATGAGATTTTAAATAATGATGTGTTCCATTTTGAATCATTTGCTCTGAAAGTTGCTTGATCTTTCCTCATTAACCCTCATTATGGCAGAGCAACTTCAGCAATATCATTTAACAAACTCGCTCCATCATATTTCTTTACAGTGTGCATACAATGTTTCCTCCTATTCATTTCTAAATATGCTTGATTTGCTTCGAGTACCTGACCTACTATTAAAGTTTGCAGTAAAATTTTTAATTTTCTGAGCAATCAAATATTTTGAACTTATAGCTTTTAGGTTAGAAAATTAACTTCTGAAATGAGTGACCTAAATTGTTTTGTATTTAACCATATCTATGAAATATAAAGAAGGTTTTATCCATGGATGTTTAATATATATATATATATATATATATATATATATATATATATATATATATATATATATAAATACGACTTAACTGCTTTAAAATCAAACATACAAAATGAAAATAAATAAAATCGATTCAGCTGTTGAGCTGTTTATTCACCTTTACTTTGATTCACTATCTAAGAATGTCTTTAAAACGAAATAACAACATGTAGAGCTTCATTTTATTGTTAATATTAACCTTTATTCCGTTTACTACTAACCTGGGCATGCAAGTTTTATATTGGTGGGCCATTTTTGGACTAGTTTCTGTTTCAAAAAAAGTGTGCAGGAAGTAAAGGAATAATAACCAAGGATGCTCTCACTTTACAACCTGCACCCCTTATTTGAAAATAACCAATATAGAATACATTGCCAAGTTGGGCCGGGTTAGTAATGAGAGGGTTATATTAAAATTCTTTAAATCTAAATTAATATCTATTGAAATAACATTAATTATTCATATTTTATCATAATGTTAAATTTAAATGAAATGTAACATAGTTGTAAAATCAGCAAAAATACAGGTTAAACTTTGCTACTAGTTTTAAAATTTCACACATTAAATTAACAAAAATTTCACACATAAACACATTCATAATATCCTAAATTTAAATACTACAAAATCTAATATTATCAGAATAATAAATCATATACTAAATAATATTTATAAAAGAAATTTAATAAATACTAACAATATCTTCAGCTATTTCCTTAATTGCTGATATACTTAGAATAAAAATCAAAGGAACAGCTGTGGTGTAGCGACCAGTAGGTGAGACATTTGGAATTTGCTATAAGAGAAAAAATTACGTTAAACAGGTTTTAACAGTTTTAAATGAAGGCAAGATTTTAAAATAAAAATTAGTTAGTAAACTAAAGCATACTTGAAGAAGTGCAATAAATAAGAAAAATATGTTTGAGTATCTTCTGAACTGTTCAAATAGAAACTTTGGCAGAAATGAGAAGACATTGTATTTGGCAGTGCTGGAAAATAAATAAATAAAATGTATTACTATTACAGTTTAAAATATTCAGAATTCTTTTCTTATATACAAATTTTCATATTCACTTTTAAAACATTATTAAAGAATTACATCTACAACTAATTCATTAATGTTTAATTGCAAATTTACTTACTTGGATATATTTACTAAATTTATATTGTAAAAATAAATTTAGTAAATATATCCAATTCTTCTTAAATCAAATCAAATCAAATATTATAAAATAATATTTTTTTTCACTGTTTTAGGAAGATAGGAGCATGTCTTTGCTTAATAAACAATATCATCAATTTGTAATTTTTCAAATTTGATAAGAAGAAAAAACAGAATAATTTGGAAACAATAAAGATTATTTTTATTTTTTCACATATGATACTAATAAGCTATCTCGTGTAATATGAGAAAAAAATGCCGACCCCCAAAAAAATATGGAAAAATGTGATAGGCTGTGTTATTCATTAAGCAATGACATAGTATGTAATTTATAGGTGATTCAGTTGCTCTTCGACATGCTACTTATATAAATTAGACAATAGTACAACATACATCAGAAAATTAATTTATAAATCAGATTCTATACTGCTGAAAAAACTACTACAATCTAATTTTTTATTAATTCCTATATCACTAATTTATCTTATAAATATAACAACAATAAAGTGATATCTTGTATATAATATTTATTTAATTCAGGAATGCATAAAATCCATGTGCTAATAATCAAGATATAAAAATGTACATGATATAAATTATTACCTTATTCTGTTGATGCAAAATTTTTGTTTTTGAACAGCATTTAAGTGAATGACTCTGTGTTCTACTATGTCAGGAATTTCTGTAATCCCAGAAGTCTGGTCATCATCGTCATCTGATGAAATGAAAAAGATTGATATAAAAAGTTTATATTTAACACTTTTGAACAAGAATATTTCTAATAATTAGAGAACTTTAAAAACAGAAAGAAAAAAAAAATATCTTAACATTTGGAGACTTCTGAATAACGTGTGGCAGAATCTAAGTTTTTCAAAACAAAATGTATCTCATTCAATGTTATGGCAGGCAATATGATTTGTAAGATTTTTAAAAACCAAAGTTTCTCACTTAAATTTGAAAAAAAAAAAAAAAAAAAATCTCTAAAAACATCAATAAATTTATTAAAATAACACATTAAATAAAAGTTTTTGAGTAATATATATTTATTTTGAAATTTTACATTCCAGTATCTTGGGCTTATCATTATGGTCTGCATTCCTTCAGATAATTTCAAAATTATCTGATGGAACAAAGTAAAATCCAGCATGAGATGGTCTCCACAGTTAATAATACTATATATCTTATCATGCTGTAACTTCCCACCTAAAAAAAATTAATTTTGAGAAATATGTTTGAATGCAAAGTGTTTCAAAACTGTTTTTGAGGATTTTATTGACAGAATACATCTAAATTCACTCTGCAATATATAATTGCCACTCAAGCAGAGAAGCAGTAATTACTGCACCTTGAAATGACAAAAATACAAAAACTGAAAAAGAGAAAGCAATAAAATTAAGGAAAAAATCATGCAAACTCCTCAAAAGAACAATCACCAATCACTGAGGCAGTAAGTGGTAAAGGCATCATATATTTCTTCTGTAATTGTTGCAATTACATTCTAGGAACAAAATAATTAGGAATGTAGATGACCAAAATATGAACCCTCATGTAAATTCAGATATAAGAGACTGAGTGACCATGGTTTTATGATGTTATCACCTAAAGTGGAAAGTATTCTCTAGAACTTTATTGTTTGGGTCTACATATATAAGTGCAATTCATTAAACCACTGTGATGAATTCTATTCATATAGGTGAGCCGCATTTACATGCATGATGAATAGAATATATATAAGTGCAATCATCGTATCACAACACACCTTAAAATTTGTATCATGAATTATACTCTGACAAATGAAAACATTTAGTTTAAAGATTCTCCTAAAATTTTTTAGAGAGATTACATTGCTTTTTTCTGATGTACTATTTTCAGCTAACTTTATTATTTTTTTTTCAATGAATAAAATGTTAAATTAAAATCAACTAAAAAAGAAAGAAAGAAACTCAACTTTTCATTGCCTACAAGAAAAGCATTACAACATTTTTCAAATTCATGTAATGTTGCAGTTTTCAAATATTTAGGTTGGCATCACTAACTGATCATCTACTCAACATATTAGAAAATGATACAAATTTTATTAGTATTCTAACAACAAAAGCCTCATATTCTAATGGATATATATAGCATCAAAACTTTGAAAAATGAGATATTGCTTGAGTTTATTCTTTATGGTCACTTTTGAAAGGACTGACAGCAAATAGTTAAATATCGAATCAAAGCATATTTTGCTGTATTAAATTAAATATACTGAAATATCCATAACTTTATGTACAATATTGTTTGGTATCTATTAAAATCAAATAATTGAACAAAAAAATGCATAATAATTTTTGTTACATATAAAATTATGATTTGAAATCTATTTAAACATGAAAACCTAATTTTTAAAAATTCAAAGAATTTATAACTAAATATCATTTAGAGATAACAGATTTAAAAACGTATCAATCAGTACTGATTTTAAAATTTTGTTGTCTTTAAATATAATTTTATATATAATTTTAAATCTTTCTGCTAGTATAGTTGCTGTATGTCCAATATAATAAATGAATCAATAACTTCTGTTCTAAGATCTTTTTCTCCCTTCAAAATTGTCTCAACTCAAATGTAAAACATTCGGATAAATGATATTTCTTCCCATCATGATGTTTTGAAATTCATTTTGTATTTCTAAACTTCCAGAGAAATAGATAACATTATAAATTCAATTCTGAAGAAAACATGAAACATGAATGCCTAAGTATTTATTTCCAGTGTTAAAAAACGTAGAAAAATTACTCAATAAGAATAAGAGCTTTTCAATAATAAACAATATTGAAAACAATCAAATCAAAAGTGCATACTGAAATTGAAAAATCCAATGAATAATTTAAACATTATATGTTAAATGAAATACAGTTATATATTTCGATTTGAAATTTCTCTTAAAAAATAGTTCAAACAGCAGCACTAATTATATAATTAAACTGAAAACTGAAAAGAAATCCACTTCTTTATTTCAGTGCATTTTGCATAGTAAAACATTTCACTTTTTCAAAATAAATAAATAAAAAATTCACCAACATTTAACTGTGAGAATAAATGTCTGTAATATTTTATAAACAAAGATAATTGATTATATAACTCAAACAAAATTTGAAGGAAGCTCAAATATTTAATTACCACGCCATGATAATTTCAAATCAATTATATATATATATATATATATATATATATATATATATATATAAACTTAATCTAATATGATGAATGGCATATACATGTACCAAAGTTTTGTAATAGTATTTTCAAAAGTATCTTTGCATTATTCTGTCTAAAGTGAATCATATTATTTTAAAAACTTTCATAATTTTATTATATACTAGCTATCTTTTTCAAACAGCTGGTTTGCCAGGATTAATGCTCACTAAAATTTTCAATTAAATATTTTATACAACTTGGTCTCTTAACAGTATCTTTAATAAAATATTTATATGCTCAAAATTCTGATAGTCATATAACTCATATTATTACAGAAGCCTTACGATGTTCTGTTCAATGTACTATGTACCTCTCTAATTTAAAGTTCCCATAAACTTTAAACTTTAAATTAAATTGGAAGTGATTAAACTTCAATCAAAACAAAAACATTTTTTTGCTGAAACCAAGCATTTTGTTTTTAAAAGATTGTTCAGCATTTTAGTTTTATGTGCACTAAAGAATAATTTTCATAATTTATACAATATCTCAAAGAATTCAATACAAATTTCTCTGATTTACCCTGAAACTCAGTTTTTAATTTTTCTTTCAAAAGAATTTAATTGATGTAAATTTATTTTATAACAACAATTTATTTTGTTTTTATCAATAAATATACTTTAAAAAATTATGAAGTTTAAATTTTAAACTGTCTTTTAGGGAATCAAATTTTGTGAATTATTCTTGACACTCCAACTTTTCAAATTAAAAAAAAAGGGGGGGGACAAGATCTGTAATCAAATTAGACTAAATTATGAAGTTTTGAATGTTACAATATTAAAACAAACATTTTCATAATCTTAGGCAAATCAGCTTTTGAGACAGTCAATGAAGTGGTCTAAAACTCATGTTTTTATATAATATTAATATTCAAATTATCATAACTTGTTCATTTCAGTCCCAATATAATGAACTTTTCTTTTTATTTAAAACTATAATCTTTGGCAACCAACTGGTTTGAGAGAATATTGATTATATTCTCCCAAGACATAACTTCATATTCATGATTCTGTCAAATTATCAACACATAAAAAAACTTGTTAATTTAATTGTCAAATACATATGCTTGTTTTATTATGTACTTGAACCTTTCTCATAGAGATCAGTTCCATGACATCATGGTGCTACTGAAAACTTAAATATCCAATTCATTTATTTTCTAAATTTTGAAATATTGTAATTTCATTCTTTATATGCCTTATATACTAAATCAATGTTAAACAGAAACTTTATTTTTTAGCTCTCAAAAATGGGGGGGGGAAGGAAACATGATCAGATATTTGAATAAATAATATAAACATATGAACTTTAGCACGACAATTTAATGTATTTTTGAAATCAAACAAAAAAATTCTTTTAAAAATTTGCATAAATTTATATATCTATTAAATTGGTATCATGAATATATATATATATATTTATATTTTGAAATGGCATAAATTTATTTTTTGTGATAATATTTGTAGAAGTTATTGTTGAAAAATGATAAAATTCAGCTTTAACTAATAAAAATTTCAAAAAAAAAAACCTCTTATGTGCATTTTATTCACATTCTCCAAAATATACAAGTGCCAAATTTGGTATCAGTAGATCAAATGCTCTGGTAGAGTACCAACACACCCATTCACCTTTATTATTAGTTAGACTTTAATAATTATTTTTTCTAATAAACCATACAATTCAAAAACTTTTTATTAATTTGAAAATGCTATAAATTTTATAATATATGAATAGTTAATATTCAGGAGAAAGAAATCATATTTTAATTAGTAGATAAAATAGCGTTATTCAATTTACTTCGATGTTTCTCATCATAATTAAAAATAATTCTCTTATTATTACTGAAGATTTATTTATATATATATAGGCAATTGAGTGGTAGAGTTATCCAGATGTAGATTATTTTACAAAAGGAGATACGAAGAAGCAGATAAGAGAAAGGTGGGGAATTGTCCATTAATGTTATAAGAAATTCATAATAAAAATTCAATAAAATCAATTTTAAGAAGCATTGAAATATATTTATATATATTAAAAAAATAAGAATAAATTAAATGAAGTGTTAAAATTTTTTGTAGGAATTGTGACATTTCCAGTTTTTTCACTTTCAATTTTGAAAAAAAAAACAAAAACAAAAAAAAACACACCTTAGATTGAAGTTTTGAAAATGTGAGTTAAGAAAATAAGAACAACAACAAAAATACAATTTCAATGCCCCTCCCCCCCTTCATGCATTGTTCTTTTCAAAAGTGTTCACAAGAATTCAAATAAACACTGAAATTATACGTGATTCTGTCAAAGAATCTGAATTGCATCTCATGTTTTAGTTAAAAGATTAACATCCTTTTAACATATGCATTCACTTATGAAGCAAGTGATGTCTATAACTAACATTAAAAGAAACTACAGCTATTTTTAATCAAACTACAATTTTAAACAGTAGTTCCCATCAATAATAAGTTGGATTAATTATCTCAATTATAAAAATCTGGGCGGTTCTTTTTTTTTTCTTTAATAATTGTAAATAACCGTGCATATTAACTAATCTGTTATGCAAAATCAGCATGCAATTATTTAGATTCCATTTTTAATCAGCAAGCAAAAAAGTAGTTTTTGAATAATAAAGTGAGTACTGATACATAGCATACATCCAACCATATTTTGACAGCTAGCTCCACATACAGCCATCAGAAGAAATAAATAGCAAGTGGTTTTAAGCAGTGCTGAAAGGTTTTTTGTGTACGGTTTTAGTGATCAAACAAAATGTAAACAAAGTAGGAGGTAAGGTGTTGGGGTTGGTTTCACTGTACGTCATCCGGTGACGATTATTTCAAAATCCATATTATTACATAATCTTGTTATGTATTATGATACTTTATCGCATATTTAAGGAAAAATCAGGCAAATTTTAATTATCGATACCTCCAAGCTCTCCTAAATCCCCATAAATTCCAGGTTTCATGGTCGCATTTCCTAATTAAGTGTCTGCAAAAATTGAAAAGTTTACAATCCTACTTCATAACTGAAAATGCAACGAAATACCGTTGCCATTCATGAAGAGATAAAAAAAAAAGACCATTGTTGTGCTGCATCTGGCAGTAGATATTACGTCAGTTGTAACAGCTACAAGAGGATTTGTCGAAATGGAATATCAGATTTACAACTTGGCGCTGTTTCTCTCCTCAGCTTTGTTTTTATTTCGCTTATTTCAAAATTTTTGGCGAAGCAGCCTGTAATTTGACGGGGTGATTTAGATAGAGATAAAAGGCAGTGTTAACTAAGAACTCAAAATGTCAACGGAGGTTTCATCTTTGCTTTAAAAAGAAACTGAAGCTGAGAAGATATTTACAGCAAAATTAACACTGAATTTACTGTAATGAATAAAGTTTTGGGGGTCAACAGCCTCCATTAAAAATTTAATTTCAAAAAAAAAAAAAAACTGGAATAAATTTTGAAAATTAATTAAGTTTAAAGAAAGCTCCATGCTTGCATTTCATTTTCTTGAGAATTATCGTAATTACAAGGGATTATTTATGTTAATAACTTCTACATATTTTTAATCTTTTATTATCAAAGGAAAACCTTAGGGAATGCTCTCCTCGAATTTTCTCGCTTTCCACTTTCATGAAATTGCTACCCTTCTTCCACCCGCATAAAATTATGGATCTTGGGATAAGCATGTAAAGACAAGCGTGCTCAGATTATCAATTTTTAGAGTTCGACTCTCATGAGAATTATGCGCTTCTAAATATAGTTTAAAAAACTATTTCTTTTACATTAAATGCATGGTAATGGTGTATAATAGTTTCGAACAATAAATTTTTCGTCTAAATATAGCATTTTTAATGAAATTTAACTTGTGATCTTTGGCGATTAATCTCTGACACACAATGCATAAGTACTAAAAAATTGAATACATATTTGAATGTCTTTTTATCCGATCGATTATCATCGAATTTCGAAGTAGTACTACAACTGTAGTCACAAGATCGCATGAAAAATTTTAGTTACTATATTTACATGCACGTGAAAGTACGAATTGTCAGACGTTCAATTCCTTTTCTGATTTGTATCAAAATTTTATACGTATCTGCATTTTAAATACTAAAACTGTGTGCTAGATATTTTCCATCCAGCTCTTTACGTTTTGTAGTTATCGTGGTTATTTGCATTCTGAGAACCGAACAGACATATTTCTTTTTAATGGATCTCGTTTAAAATTTTATGGAAATCTACATATTTAATGTTAAATTCATATACCAAATTTCATTCATCTATCTCAATGCGGCTTTGTGTTAAGAAACAAGCAGATATAAATCGATAATTCAAGGGTGTCTGAAACATTTAAATTTGTCAAAATATCAGGTTTGAAATTTTTTGACGATTATGCTTTATATATATATATATATATATATATATATATATATATATATATATATATATGAGAAAGTAAAAATTAAAGAATATTCAAGTCTAATTCCAAACATCGTAGTAAAATATTGCGAACAAGACATTGTGTTAAGACCAACTTAGTGCATCTAATATGCGCACAAAACATGTATTTAATATCGTATAGGAAGCAACAATTTGAACAAAGAAAGTATTGAAAAATATACTTGAGAGAAATGGGACGTGCTTGGCACCGAAGATCACCATAATTTGGATTGTGAATAAAATGCATGATTTTTCAAATAAATATTATATCTGCTGTAAAATTTAGTGTGTATAAAAAGAATAAGCTAGGAATTATTGTTTCTTAAAGAACTTGTTTTTTAATAAGAAGTAGAAGTGAGATTCCCCAAACTTCTGAATTGAACAATTTCTGTGAAATTTTGATATCTTAATTATATTGGAGCTCGCCTATCTCAGTGAAGTCTAGAAATCGTCGAGTAACAGTGAAAATAAACAAGCATCGAATATTAAATAAGGTTTCTGTCTGTGTAATAGTTTATTAATTCATTGTTGCTGTAGATTTTGAAGTACATCTAAATTAGAATTATCTTGATATTTAGGTTTTCCTTGAATGTTTTAATATCAAGAAAATCTAAAGCAAATTATTATCTTGGCTTTTAGAATGGTTACTTTGATTCATTTTGTTTGTGTGTGTCTCTGCTCTTGTGTATGTAGATGGAATCTCTTGATGCCTACATCTGGAAATAGGGGATAATAGCTATTGTTGCTATAAATCCTTACCTATTATTTCTTTCAAGAACTAAGGTTTTGCTACTCCCAGAAAAGAGGGAACAGGTCGCTTTCTTCCAATTATGCTATCTACAGATTTAGAGGAAGGTGAGAACAGGGTATCATCCGTATATTGTTCACCGTCTTCAGTTCTGCAGATTAATCTTTTGATACCACGTTTGAAATAGATAACATACAATGTAATCTATCTGATTCAACGTTTCTGTTTAATGTTATGTAATAGGAACCAATATGAGTCTTGGTCTTCATTCTGAACTCTTGGGATCTTGGTCCTCATTTTGATTTAGAATATAAAATTCGAAGATTGCATTTTCTAAGCCAAATGGAGAAATCCCTTAATTTTAATGCTTTCCAAAATGGTAAAATATATTATTAAAGTAAATTTTGAAAATAAATAAAAATCATAGCTAAGAAAATGCGAAATCTTTTATGTTAACTCATTTTTTCATATAAATCGTTCTTTTTCTGGCTTATACAAATCATCAAATGAAAAAGATTCTAAAAAGGTAACATATTTTTAAAATAAACATTATACCGAACATTTTATTGTAAGCTGATCATTACAATAGTCGCTGGAAAGCAGCGGAAAAAACAAACAAACAAAAAAACAGCAGCTACTATTTAAGGTTAATCAGATAAATTTAGCTGTTCAAAAGCTTGTTTAAAAACATTATTATCAGCTGTCCTTTCTATAAATATTATTTTAAACTATAGCATAAATCATAAAATAAAAAGAAATGAAGTTTTCTAAAGGCACACAATATATAACAAATATACAATATATATTTATGGAAAAGTTTATTATAAAACATTGCATCTATCGTTGGAAAGCATTGAAAGACTAATAAAGAAAAGAACAGCTGCTGTTGAAGGCTATCCAGGTAAATTTAGCTGTTCAAAGCTTTGAGCAAAAGCATTATTATGAATTCGCTGTTTATGCAATACTGTACACTGTATTGTACCCAGCTGTCTATATTTATCTTTCAATTCATCGACCGTTTTTACAAAAGCGGTTTTTATTTGTTCTAAAATACGCGTGTAATGATCAAATAACATGCTTCCATGAAATTAATGTAACACAAATAAAAATATCCATAAGGTCAAGGATTTAAAATAAATATTTTGACGGCAATATGGATGCTCTCTTCATACTTTTATGATCTCACAAAAAAATATTCTAGTTTTCGTTTTTATGTAAAAGTATATGTACTTTTTTTTAATTAAAAAAAAGCAATCGCTGTTTATTATCGTTATATAAATATAAGTAAGAAAATATGAGATAAAAAATAAAATGACACGAATTTATTGTTTTGAAACATAGAATTTATAAACTTGTTATGATTTTTCTTTGATTCAAAATCAGAAATATTTCAGAGAGAAAGCTTTTCTTATCGCCCCCTTTTCCTTCATCTAGCTGTTTTTTTTTCTAAAAATTAAAATAAACACAGAAATAAATGCTTTATTAAAAGACGTATTTAATAGGAAGATCTGATATGATAACAGAACTGAAACGTTAAATTACTAGGGAAACAATTTCAAAATTTTAGGACATTCTATTAGCATTATTTAAATACATCACTGACTGGAAAAATAATGATGTGCATTGTCCAGTTAAGTTTAGGCCAAACAAATCTCTCTAATTTATTCTCATTATAAATTCTACAAACATGTTCCTATGTATATATGCTTTATTTTGTCATGCCTGAATTATTCTTTAAGTTTATACTAGAAACCAGGGGCAGACTTAGAAGGCTAAGCAACAGGTTAGAACCCTTGAATTGAAGAAGGTCGCAGGCTGATCGACTTAAAAATATTATTAGTTTAATTCCCAAAGTAATAAATTTATAAAAAATATTAATTCTACGAATTACTAAATAGTAAGGCTACAATGTGTGTTTATACTGAATAATTAAAATTATTATTAAATAAGCACAAATAAAATCAATTACATATTTGTAACATATTGGATAATTATTTATTTGTTGACATGATTATGCCATGTGATAGCTCCTGTAATAAATAAATTTAATGCTATATATCAATTAATTATTTCCATATAATCTATTATAATGAAAAAAAGATTTTATTTGTAAATAAGGAAATCAGTACCAAAATTCATGGTAAATGTTTTATTACCTTAGTCATTTGTTCCTTGATATACATATAGAAACAATAAATGAATAAAAGCACATATTTTCACAAGTTATTAAATTAAACCAGCAAGGATGGTCTCCCAAAAACTTTCTCGCATGCTCTCCAACAAAAAAAATTGTGGATTTTGAGACGCGAACTTGTGGACTCTCATAAAAATGTGTACTTTGGGTAAGGCTATGAATGCCCCACATGGGGTTGTCGAACATAGTTGCAAAATATAGATTTGTGGTATTATATATATATATATGTATATAGCATTTTAACTGAATCTATCGTGTGATTACGTACTTTGGTACCTTTTTTTTCCCAATCGTTTGGAACTGAAATTCAACATGGATCACATGATGATGATGTTGTGTCCGCGTTACCACGGAAATGGGTTGCAGTAGCTTTTGAGTGTAAAGACCCCTGAGCACCCGAGGGCAGCAGTCTGACTTCTAGCTCATGAAACTCACACACATTTGCTTGCACAACCCCTTTTTAAAGGGGGGGGGGCACATTCACGCATAGAATACAGATGAAGAACAACCATGCCCTAATCAGGATTCGAACCCGGGACGCCCAGATTACGGGGAAGAGACGCTACCCCAATGCCAGGACGTCGACAACATGGATCACATACCGAATTTCATTGATTTAAGTTATTGCGTTTATTTGAATTCTAAAGTACAGACCGACAGATGGTCAATCCCTTGATAGATTTGGTACAAAATTTGATATGAATGTGCATTTTAAATGCTAAACTTGTGTAAGAAATTTTATCTGTTTAGTTCTTTACGTTTTGCAGTTCACTTGCATTCGAACATTCAGACAAACAGACTTCCTCTGAATAGATTTCGTTCAAAATTTTATAGAAATCTACAAATTTGGTCAAAAATACGTATGCCAAATAATACATATCATCCTTCTAGCTCAAAATGGATTTCTGTTATCGTGCTTACAGACAGACAGACATAATGCTAACCAGTGTGAGAAGTCTCCAAAAACATTCTTGCAAATTCTCTAATAAAGGTATTATCCCAGAGAACGCCTTGTTTAGCATTGATGTACAAAAGTTACGAAATATTCACCTTTGGCGTGAATTCAGCCTTTTTCTGAAATTATCGTGCAATCTTGGCGAATTATTTGGCGACAAATTGCTAGCACGCTGTTAATAGTATCCGAAAATCGAATTTGTATTTTAGACGCATTTTTCGCAACCAGTTGAAATGAAAATTTAACACAGAACTTAAGTTATAGTCACATAATTACACATCAAATTTGATATATTTGAATCACTGCGTCTCTGAGTTGTTATATTTACATGTTTTTCAAAGAACAGATTGATTGACGATGGTCAATCCCTTATGGATTTGGCTCGAAATTTGATATGCATCTAGACTATAGATGTTAATTCTGTATATCGCATTTTATCTATCTAGCTCTTTGGAATTATCGTGTTAAATTATATTCAAACAGTCGGACAGACAGATTTCGTTTTAGAGGATTTTGCTCAAAATTTGATAGAAATCTGGAAATTTGGTGTAAAGATCGTATACCAAATTTCATTCGTCTGGAACAAAGTGTTTCTGAATTATCTTTGTCATGGTCAGACAGAAAATGTGAGACATTTTTAGAAAACACATTTTCTAAAAATGGAAAGGTCGAAACGTGGAGGTACATCAAAATCTCGAGTTCAAATGACTATTATAATATTTTATAATCTCTTCCGCAGAGATTTTTTAAACTTGCTGAAATTTTATTGTATTACTATAAAATTTATCGAAACGTCATTTATGCAAAAATAGCAATTCTTTCCTTGGCATTCCTAAAGTAAATGTCATTCCTTCTCACAATTACACTTACCATGTACAGTGCCGGGATTCTGCTCCGTCATCTTGATATCATACGTCACATGAAAAACTGTTTGCCAGATTTCGTGAACATATGTTTCATATACCTAAAGAGGAGAAATGAATTGTTTCAATAGTTGTTTAGAAACAGTTCATAAAAAGTAATAAAGGGTCGAGAATTCTAATGATTTTTATGACATACAATATACGTTGAATGTAATTTTATGTTTAAGGGAGTGGAAACATAGGTATATAATTAAAGTCTTAAAAATGTCTCTATCTTTTCCTATATAAATATTTATGTATATTATATCTATATTTATGTATGTATATTATATTAATATTTATCTGTTTTTATACTATAAGTAATATAATCTCTTGATTTAATTTAAATCCTAATTAATTTTCTAATTCTTAAAATAGCCCATGTTACTTCATTCTAAGATGTCATTTTATTTCTTGATCCAAATCTCACATTTTTATTTAATTATTTTTGACACGCGCTGTAGAAAACTGATGACTATTGCAGTTTCTCACTTCTCCAGAAGGGATAAAAGTTCCTCACACTTGCACATACCTTTCAAACCTGCCTAAGATTTTTTTTTCTTAGTGGGCGCTTGTCAAAGAAATCATTATCAGAATCTCTTAGTAAAATCCCTCAAAGGAAAAATTTTCTTTTCTTAGTGAACGTTTAACAAAGAAATCATTATCAGAATCTCTTAGTAAAATTCCTCAAAAGAAAAATTTTCTTTTCTTAGTGGACGCTTGTCAAAGAAATCGTTATGAGAATCTCTTAGTAAAATCCCTCAAAGGAAAAATTTCTATCATTTTACTCTTGTGTTCTGGTGCAAACGGATGTATTCCACATTTCTTCCCCTTGTACAAATTATGGCTCCCGTGGTGAAATAAATAGAAATTAAATATCAAAATTTGTCTTCTTTTCGGGCACGCATCTGAAATATTATACTTGTCACTATCAAATTATTATGTTTACAATATTATATATGTAAACATACTTTTTCAGGTGCATGGCCGAAAAGAAGAAACTTTTGGAATTCATTTCAACTTATTTTATACGGGAAGCAGATTGGTGCGATAAGACGGAGCGTCAGTGTACATCGCGACATTAAAGCAAAAGAGGCTGACACTGTAGATAGACTTAGGAAAGGGAATCTTAGGTATTTCTGAAAAAATAAAATGTGTAGGAGTTTGGAGTTTTTATCTCTTCGTTCTGAGTGTACAAGCCATCAAATTTTTTAGAGCATGTGGTAGAAATAATTAAATAAAAAAGTACGATTTGGATTAGGAAATAAGTGAAAGGGCTAATTTAAGATAAAAATCAGGAAATTAGGATTGAAATTAAATTTTAAAATATCATTACACACACACACACACACACACACACACACATAAACACACAAACACATATTTGGTTAAATAAAAGGAAGACATATATTTATAAGACATACATTAATCTTTATATATAGAGAGTATATTTATAGTTGCATAATAGTATTACATAAATAATGAATAACATTGAAAGAAATGTCAGTTAACCTATATTTTGTTGAAACACTTGATATCAAACTGTTGTTTTTAAATCAAATAATGTGATCGATTCACCAAAAATATGGATTTCACTCCCACGGCTTCAGCAAATAGTTTGTTTATTCAGCTTATCAGTAGAAAAATAGATTTATAGTTTTGATCGAGAATTCGGTCGTTGAATATCCGAACAAACATGCAGATAAATGTTAGAATTACTCATTTTATATAACAAAATTGTTACATAACGCCGCTTGCTTTATTATTAACAATGTGAGTAACAGTTTCTATATCCAGTAATTGGTGAATTGGATACTTTGGATTCTTTCAGTGATACATAAACGGTTATCGATGAACACGGTAATAAATCAGTTTTACGGCGCCGTAGTCGTGAGTTAAAAATACGTATCTTTGTTCTGACATAATTTGTTTGGACATATGCCGAATGATTATATTCGGTTTTCTTTGTCTGGTTGCTTCTAACGATATGCTTGGTTCAATTGACAAAGTAGGATCTGTTACAAAAATTTGTTAACTATGAATTTTGATCCAAAATTGAATTGGAGATAAACTGACGATGTGTGCATCGATTGAGTTACTAAATTTTGCAAATATAATAATTTATTTGGAATTTTGAGATTTGCGTATTGATTCCATAACATTGGCGAACACAGTCAAATTTTAGCTATGAATAATATGACATTTTTGGATTTCTTTTGGCGATCAAACGCTAGAATGATAATAATATGATATATTTGGCGAGTGTTTTTGGTAATCACGAGCTGACATGTAATTAATATACGGTTACAAAATATCTCTTCTTAATTCTTCAATTAATAAATAAGAAGAAAGTGCCTATATTGACTCTACAGACCTTTCGTCCCAGAGTTACTAAATGTATCATAAATAAATTTTGGAGAGTGATAATGTGTGTCTCGAAGTGATTTGTTCGAAATTTTCATTAATTAAAAATTAAAATAGATATTTTGAGTTCTTCCATGTTACCTCAAAAAATATATTGCAGAAAACTGATTTTTACACTATTTTAAAATTTAGAAAAATTATCATATAAATAATTATAATTTAATTCATGTGCGGATGTTTCCAAATTTTGATCAATTTTTTTAAAAATGTATTTTTTTAGAATTTTCAAAAACATCTTGTACTTTAATGAATTTCAAATCGTTTTCATCAATTCATTAAATATATAATCATATAATTATCTCTCATTATTGAAAGCTAAGAAAGAAAGATTCTATTTATCGTTGCCACAATTTATATAAGAAATCTTAAAATGAAATTTGAAATTTTAATTAGTTAAAAATTAAGGTAATTATTTTTTGCGTTCTTCCGCCCTAGCTCAAGAAAACCTAACTGCCCAAAATTGATATTCATACTCTTTTAAAATTTAAAAACAAATATTTTCAATAACGCCGTGTATTTTACAAAGAATTTGAAATCGTTTTTGTTAATTTATCAAATATACAATGACGTGAGTATTTCCCATTATTAAAAGATTAAAAACGAAAGATTTAGCTTATCGTTGCCACAATTTATATGAAAAATCTTAAAATGAAATTTAAAATTTTAATTAATTAAAAATTAAAATAATTTTTTCCGTTCTTCCATGTTAGCTCAAGAAAATATGTTGCACAAAAATGATTTTTACATTATTTAAAAATTTAAAAAATTATCATTTCAATAATTATAATTTAATTATTGTGCAAAAGTTCCTCAATTTTGGCAATTTTTTTAAAAAGGAATTTTTTTGGAATTTTCAACTATACTTTGTATTTCAAGAATTTTAAATCGTTTTCATTAATTCACCAAATATATAATCACGTAATTAACTTCCATTATTGAAAGCCAAAAAAGAAAGATTCAGCATATCGTTGCCACAATTTATATGAGAAATCTGAAAATGAAATTACGTTATCTAAACGACAAAGTAAAATGTGAAATATATTGCTAAATAGTGATGCTTTTAATGGCATTATAATGTCTACTCCAATTCCTTTATCTCTATTAAAATTGCGTGATATTCTTTCATTGGTGAAAACAAGGGGAAAAAGATTTTTTTTTAATATCTACGCAGTTTGCATGAAAAATAAGGAAATGAAGTCACAATACCACGAATGACAGAAGATAGATAAATCGGAAAATTACATTTTAATACCACCATCGTGTTATAAGACCTGATCCACTAGAATGGTACCTATACGCAATGAGCAGAAGAAAAAAACTTTTAAAGTAAACGTTTTAATATCTGTCACATTTTGATGTCAAGAATACTTTGTTGAAAGAATCATAATCATCAAATTATGTATCAGAGATGTAAATGAAATTAAATAGAACTATCATCCAGTGATCACAAAAAGTAATAAATGGAAGTTTGGTTGTATTCCTTTCCTGTGAATCTACAGTTTTTACCTGATCTTGATAAAATTTTGCATGTATTTTTCAAAACAAGAGAAAAGTCATGATCAATTTTTCAAAGTCCAGAAGTTAATTAAAATATTAATTAAAATTTAAACAAGTTTTTTGGTGTATTACATATATATATTTGGAAGATGTTATCCCACAAAAATAATTTTTAAACTATCTTAAAATTCAAAAAATATTTTTATTTTTCTTTAATTTTAATATTTTAAAAATTATTTTGATATGCAATCTATAATAATAATAATATTTTTTTGTATTTGTTTTTATTGCTAAATTCAAATTATTATTAAATATTAATTTGAATTTATAAAATTCAAATTATTTTTGTCATTTCATCAAACAATTCAATTACATTCCTGTGTCATTGCTGAAATTTCGTGTCCAATCATGACAATTTCAGTATTCACGAAAAAATGAGGCAGTTGCAACCTGTTTCAAAGCAGATTGTAATGCAATAAATCCATTTTCATCTGGTCTAGCTTAAAAGCGGTAGTTTGTACACTGTCTCAGAATTTCCGACAGTCCTTTGATGAAAGAATAAGATGCTTGGAGTGTAAAACGACTTCCTTCCATAGTAACAAGTGCCGCTACCCATTTTGTGAGAAAACTGCGATGTGAATAGGCCGCATTGACAATGCAATGGTTTGTCTTTATATCATTATAATAGTCTTACTACTGAAAAGGGCTTCTGATGCTTGTCCGAAAAATAAACAAAGTGTCGGTATCCTTATATATCATTCATCGTTACCAGAGAACATCAGTGGAAAATTTCTTTTATAAATGGCCATAAAATCTTTCCAATTTTGAGCTAACAACACGTGAAAATAGAAAGTAAAACCCTTTCAAAATACACAATATACGCCAAAAACCTATTTATAAATAGTGAATTCCTCCTCAACCCCTACCGCCCTAAGGCACAGGGGAAACTACTGTGAAAAAGCCGCGATTGTCGAAGATAACGAGGACCTCCTGCAGTGGTCAGTAGAGTAGCCACTTTTAATAACCATCTCCCCTAAAACGGCTGGCAGCCGCCCCAAACCGACCCATGTGGATGTTATAGGGTAAATTCTCAAACCGCCCCGCTGGAATCGAGAGGGTTAAAATGTTTTTGAGTCCCCTTGTTCACAAATATAATTCCAACAAATGGGAGGGATCACTCTGAAACTCTCTCGAATATTTTCCTATAAATGTTTATCCCCTCCTTCATATAAAATTGGGACCTTGGGTACGGCCAAGAATACCTTTCATAGCATTGGTGAATGATATTTATGTAGTTCCAAGATAACATATTGAAAATTCCACTGATTTAAGTCATTGCATTCTTAAATTATTTCGTTCACATTCATGCGAAAGTACAAACGGACGGATGATCAAAGACCATTAGGCGAATTTGATTCAAAATATGGCAATTACATATATTTTAAATTCTAAATCTGTGCATCCAATTTTATTTGCCTTGCTCTTTTCGTTTTGAAGTTAACGAGTTCACTTGTACTTGAACAATCAGAAAGAACTCTTCAGAATGAATTTCGTTCAAAATTTGATATAAATCTACACATTTAATCGTTCTCTTGACGATCGTGATCTTTTCCGAGGTCCAAAATTTTGTATAGGAAAAGGGAGGAGGCTACATTTTATTAGCTAATATGCAGGAAAATTTAGGAGGAACTACTTTCGCTGGCGTTTTCTTCTAATTGTGTGACCGACTAAAAGTAATAATTAAATGAATAATGATGACAGAAAATATAAATTAGAAAAACTGAATGATATTTCAATTTTTTTTTCTTTTGAAATTACAGAATTGAAAACTTGCTCTAATTATATTGCTCAGCAGAGCTAAAATTACGCCTTGTAAATGATGTCTTTGTCTCTAAATTTCAGTTCTAAAAACTAAAATTCTGAGACTGTGTTGATGAGAAATTAAAAGTTCAACTTCAAAGCCCTCGAATTTGCAACACCCTAGTAGTATAATTTCGGCCATGAGGCCGGAAGGCTCTTGGCACGGAACCTGTCTCTGTTGACGATCTGTCAGGTATACAGATATAATGGTCGTTAAATCCGACTTTGGTGGTCAAGCATTCTCTTACTTACGTGGTGCGCGAATTTGGGAGTTCCTTCCAAAATAACCCTCACATTACTTCAAAACTGGAAATTAATGTAGCTAAACTAAACTCGCAGAACGATAGATGTTGGACCTGAATTGGCACAGACAACAAACTGCAAAAGGTTAAAATCTACGAAAATGCGATGCTTTTATTTTACCGCAACTAATAATTTTTTATTTCAATATCTACCGTAAATAAATTTATTTCTAGCAATCATCTTTTTTTATGAGATTAGAGGGGAAAAAAATCTATTGGAAGATTATATTTGTCTATCAATAAAGTTATCTAATGCAACCGACTCTTTTTATTGGAATAAACATAAACAGATGTGAAATGTGCGTATGCAACTTATGACATAAAATTTGAAATGACTTAAAGATATTTAACTTATTAAATATAAAAAAATATTATTTTATTTATGATACCTCTACTAATCATAAAAATTAATGTTTGTATGCTTGTGTGGGTTGGCGCTCTACAGGTGAAACAGTTTGACCAAATTTGTCGCCTATATACCTTGGAAGAGGGAAATGAGTACCTCGGTGCGATTTTTTCTAATTAGAATTTTAATTAATTAAAAATTAAGCGACATTTTGAATTTATTCGCATTAACTTTCAAAAATATTTTTTCATAAAAATAATTTTTACCCCACAAAATTAAAAAAAATGTCCATTTACTTATATAAATTTAAATGTACAGCATTTTTTTTTTTCTGAATTTTGGCATATATCACTTTTTTTTATCTGATTTTTAACAACATATTATTAAATTGTTGCCCTGAAATTGAAACCGTTTTCAATGTTTCATCAAATGTTTAATGACGTGATTTTTTTTCCATTGTTGAAGAAAAGTCTGTTTATTATCTGTGTAGTTTACAAGGCAAATAAGAAATTTAAATCGCAATATCACAAAATTTAGAAACTATTTGAGCTTCCAGTTTCCTATAGCACTAGGACATCTTAGGACACGATTACGTTAGAAACATTCACACACAGTACAAACAGAGGAGGGATTAAGCTATTAACCAATTAAATGCTTCGACGTATATATGTACGTCAATTCAAATCTTCCTTTTGGCGCAATCAACGTGCAGTTTTTTAATCTAATAAAAATGGAATCTTATTCGCTTTATTGCGATTTTTTCTCAAACTAGTACATAACCACGTGCATTGCGTTCGACGTGTATGTGTGGCATCGCTTCGCTTTAAAAAGGGGGTCTCGAGGGACATTCAAAAATAAATTATCGGTTAACAAATTAAAATAACAGATTATTGTAAAATAAATAAGATTTTGATGAGCATTTCGTTTAATATTATTCACAATATGGGGAATAAAAATATTTCGTTGAAGAAATTATTTGGATCAAGTTATGCAAAAGAGATTCATTTGAAACTAAAGACAACTAAAGACTACATGACCGGTGAATTGGCTGGTCACCAAAGGCAACTAGCATTTAATAAACGAGAAAATGCATCAGAAGTGGTCATTCTGAAACTTTCTCGCATGCTCTCTAATAAAGTACTTGTGCCGTGTATTAAGCTTATACCATGGACAAACAATAATAACGAAAGCGCATACTAGGATGCGATCTTTGATGATTAATTGCAGGGATTCTGTTAATACACAAGTGTTAAAATAGGAATGTATATTTTGGATGCCTTCTTTCGACCCAATAAAAATTAAAACTTGACCCCGAACTGCAATTGTCAAAAAACCACAAACTAAATTTCATATATTTCTGTCTTAGTGTTTTTGACCTATCGCGTTTACCTGCTTGTGAAAGTGTAGACCGTCAGGCTGCACTTAGTTGAAATTTTTAATTGAATTTACTTTAGTTGAACTTTTTTTAGTTGAATTTGCATTAGTTGAATTTACTTTCAAATTTGATACTTATTCACACTTTAGCTATTAAAACTGTTTCCCAATTTTTTTTTTTTCCATTCTGATTTTTTCCTTTCGGAATTACCATATTAAATTATCGTATTCATGCTTTAGCTGTTGAATCTGTTTTCCAAATTTTTCCCAATTGGATATTTTTTGTTTAGGAATTACCATATTAACTTATATACGGGCACAATTTTACCCATCTAGCTCAAAGCATTTTTGAATTATCGAATTCACTGGCATAGCGATATTAATTCCAAAAATGTATTTTTTCGACTCAGGGTGGTCTGAAACATGAAAATTTGTCAAAATCTCGATTTCAAAATTTTTTTTTTAAAAAATCAGTACTCTTTTTCTTTATATACTTCATATACGAGAAAATAAGAATCACCAAAATCAGAAATCAAAATTTTAATTAAAACTATCAACAATAGGGAAACATAATAAACCCGAATGGCCCCCCTCCCCACCATTATCTTAAATATTTTACCGCCGGTTAAATTCCGGCATGTTGTTAATATTACATCTGTCATTTCAGCTGCGAATGCAAAACAGCATTGCAAAAGTACAGGTATTCGTCCCCAGTTAATCTTCTTCAACCATCTAGAATGAGTGATGTAGTTTCAAACAAAAATTATTCAACTGGTATTTCATGAAAATACTCACCTGTTTGTTCAGCCGTCCCAATTCTTATCTCTTCATTCCGCAGCACAAATTTTGTTCTCATTCGCGATATTTACTTGAAAGACGAAGAATAAACACAGACGACTTTCGTATTTCGAATCTTTTTCTTTAGCTGAAGATCCACCCTTTTCCAATAGCAGGAGAAGGGAATAAATATACAAATAAGCGTAATCTCGGAAGATGTAACTTCTTTTTTCTTGAAGATTCACGAATCTTTCTGGCGTATTATTCCTTGTCAGTAGATCGACGATTGTGGTTTGTTATCTGTGTAAAGGTTTCTTCGGATATCGATGTGAAGCCATTTCGAAAGTGAAAATAGATACTCGTGGGTAGTTTATCAATTTGTGATAACAAACGATGTACACGGGATTCTCATATAATTGAACACTCAAAATGAGTCAAAAATATGTTATTGCGTCATGTATCCGATAAATAATCCTATATAACGCTTACAATAAATTTAACATCATCATTAATTTTTTACTTACTCGTATACCTACGTAGTATAGAAAAGGTAAAGTGAATTCGAACTGGAGATTTTGACGATTCTTCACGTTTTATACCTCCCTGAGTTCGAGAAACACATTTTTGGAAAAGGTATTCTGTCTGTCTATCTGTAACAAAGATAACTCAAACACGATTTAAGATAAACGGATGAAATTTGGTATACGGGTTTAAAACCAAATTTGCATCAAATTTTAAGTCCGTCTGTCTGAGTATAAACATGATAACTACAAAACGAAGAGAGCTTGTGACAGAATTGGGATTAGTGAGGATAGAACCTGGGACCTTGTGATTCGCAGCCCAGTAACATGACCATTATACAAAAGCAATTGCTCTTATAGCGTAGCTGTTAACTGGCTTTTAAGCTTTCTCCACAGACTCTCCCTCCAGTGAGTCGAACGATATGACTGTTGAGTGGCGATGTTTTAGCTGTTGAATCTAATGCGCCTGTACCCATTTGAGTAGCGCCAAGCGTTATGGCGAGCGTGTGTGGGTGAGTGGTCGCTGATGCTGTTGCTGTGTCATGTGAGTCTGATGAGTTTGCGATGCTGTGGGTAGATTTCGCCACAACAGCTGTAAGAAAGTTGAAGGATCACGTCCGGGTCACCAATGTGGCGGATTGCGATGCGCGAGGATAGAACCTCGGACCTTGTTGTTCCCAGCCCAGTAACATGACCATTATACAAAAGCAATTGCTCGAGTAGCGTAGCTGTTAACTGGCTTATAAGCTTTCACCACAAGCTAAATCGATAAAATCCGGTACACAGATACAAGATATAGTACACAGAAGTCTGTCTGTCCGGCTGATCGAAATAAATTAACACACGAAAACTAAAAAAGGAAGAAAGCCAGATAGATAAAACTATCTATCTCTATATATATCTAGATAGATAAAGATTTAACATTGATAATGCAAATATTTATCAAATTTTAAGCTAAATCCAATAAAGAGTTGATCGTCTATTGGTCTGTACTCTTTGGTTGAACTGATGACTTAAATTTTAAATTTGATACGTGACTTTGTGACCACAATTGTAATACTAAATCAAATTTTGGTTTCAATCAGATGGTAAGTCAGCCATCTGACTCTCCGACCCGCCACGAAGGCACACGGATTTAAATCATAAAACTGAATGACCGGACCGCAGCAACAGCAACGCTGGCGGGAACTGTGGTTGAGTCCTAAGGGCCATCACCGGTCACGGTACAACCCTCCCCGAAGGAAGTACGTTCCGTCATCGATGGGAGGAGTCAGATCCCCCACCTATTTGTGTACCCTCCAGGGTGGCGAGATCCAACCACCATGCCAGAAGCATCTCATCCTCATTTCGAGGTGCCCCCCCTCCCGTGAGTTACCAATCAGATGGTAAAAACGCGCCCGAAACATGAATTCGACTATCGCATACAATTAATTGCGTGCCATAGAATAACCGCTAAAAACTCGCCAAGAATCTTACAAAAGATTCAGTAAAAATGCTAAATCCATGTCAGAGGTTAATAATTTTTAAGTATTGTTCGCCAACCCATCCAAGGCATTCTCTGTCTTAACTAAGGTCTTTAATATTTCGTGGGGTGTAAGGGGTAACACCTTTATTAGAGAGCGTTGACATTAACATTACGGTTTGTTTTAAAAATGATGATGTCGTGCCCACGTTACCACGGAAAGGGGGTGCAGTAGCTTCTGAGGGTAAATATCCCTGAGCACCCGAGGGCAGAAGTCTGACTTCTAGCTCATATGAAGATGAAACTCACACATTCGCTTGCACAACCCCTTTTCACAGGGGGGGAACATTCACACACCTCACAGATAGAACAAGAACCATGTCCGCACCAGGATTCGAACCCGGGATATCCAGATCAGATGCGCTACCCCTATGCAAGGACGCCGGCTGTTTTAAAAATTGTTTTCAAATATAAAATAATTTTTTATAAGAGAGGTACTGAAACCAAGTTTCTTGAAGGTAATCTACTACTAAATATTTTTTTTTTATTTCTAATTGTCGTAATATATGTTTGCTAAGAATTGCTTGTATAGATATTAAGCGAAAAGAAATGAGACATACCAGTTTTGGGAAAAAAATGGAGTCCCGTAGCTCACATTGAGGACATATATGGAATTTAATACCACTCTGACTTTCTCATGCAGCAATTCAATCAAGTCATCGAAGTCCACTTGTTGCCTATGTAGAAGCTTTAGAGGATTTTGATTCGCTGTCACTTCGAATGCGAAAGTTTCTCCGAATAGAATGGTTTATCAAAATATTGGAGATAACAGATATCAAGTATTACAAAAACTGCAGCAATACATTTCAATATTACATTATACTTATAAAAACACCCAAGTGGGTTGTTAAATGGTTAGCACAAAAATGAAAGATGACTGAATTTTAGTGGATAATCTTTAAGCAAAAAGTATACATCTTTGTCAATTTCCAATGCAATTCGTCAAAGAATAGATAGTTTTTTTATTATTTTCTCATATACGAAGCATACCCGAGAAAGTATTGTAAGTGTGAAAAAGATTCGAATTAGAGATTTTGGTAATGTGTCTTCCTATTGTCCGACAAACACATTTTTGTCTATATGTATATTTTGGTATATGGTCTTCACACCAAATTTGTAAATTTCTATCAAATTGTAAATAAAATCCATTCAGACGAAGTGGTTGTCATGTTTTCCGAATACACGATAACCACAAAACTTAAAGAATTAAACGTATAACATTTAATACTCAGATTTAACATTTATAATATAGATCCTTTCAAATTTAGAACCAACTCTGTGAAGCGGTCGGTTGTCTGTCAATTTGCACTCTGACATGCATTTAAACTTGATAACTTAAAAGCAAGTTGACTTAAATCAGTGAAATTTGATATGTAACTACTTCTGATTGGTGTTCTGTGACTCCATTATAATTTTACGTAAAATTTTAGTTTCAAGCGGCTGTAAAAATGTTTCTCAAAACATATATTCGGATTTTTGGTACTTTTGCATTAACCTCATGTCAATATTAATCGTCAAAGATAGCATATTAAATTCAGTAAAAAATCTAGAATGATGCGACAAACAGATCTTTTATGACTATTGTTTACTAATGTTAGTTAGGTAATACACAAGTAAAGATTTTCTTTAATGTACTACAAAGTATGCTTTCGTTCTTCCTTACTAGAAGAATTTTACAAATAGCAATCCATATAATTAATATAAATATCAAATTCAAATAACCAGTCCTACAGCCTTAACGACAGATCCGATTCCGCTGATTTTCATATCATATAAAAGCTCATGACACCTAGATATGTCACCAGTTGTCGTTTGTCTACCACCATCTTTCATTTTCAAAGAAAAATTTTTAAACACTTCATTACTGTATACTCTATTTGGGGAAAAATCACGACAGAATCCCCAACCCCAATTATTGAACAGATTTCGCCAATTTTTATTTCATTTGAAAGTGAATCACCTTTATACATTTTAAATGGTCGCTTGTCTCTCTACGCCCTTAATTGCGGAAAGATATCACAAAATAAAACTTTGGCAGAATCTTCAGTCTCAACAATTAAAGTGATTTCACCCATCTGCTTATTAATTTATTTTTTAATTAACACTAATAGCAAACCCCCGAGAATGTCCCAATTTATTGATCAAATATAATTTAGAATAGGATTTACGTTTGGAGTCATAAGATGCAGTTTATCAAAATTGGTTAATATTACTAAATTAATGCTATTGATATGGAGGGAGTAGCTGGTCGCTGAAGACGGATAGTATGATATAATTAATAAACAATCACGGTCTGTTCGATATGAGTCATAAAAATACAGTTTACAAGTTTAGAAACATTATCAATATTTTTTTCCCTGGAATGTTCCAAATACATGCAATAACAATGTATCCATGAGTTAAAAAAAATGTCTCAAGAATTTTGTTCACATGAAGGTCGAATGAGGGAATTAATAAATCTTTCATTTCATTGACATCAAGTGAACAGCTTGTCAAAATCAGTATTATTCTATTTAAGAACAATAAGTTTATGAGGAAAAAAAAATCTGAAAATTTTTTAATAAAGAATAATAGTAAATAATTATAATAATTTGCTGAAATTCTTCTAATTCTTTCCGTCTCTTGTTGGCAATAATATGACAAAATAAAACAGCCTTCGACAAAAAAAAAAAAAAAAAAAAAAAAAAAAAAATCCTTCTACTTTATGACACGTGCAACATTTTCTTCTTATAAATAATGCAAACTGGGCCATTCTAAATTGAAAAGCATGAACAAGATTATTATTAGAACAATAAAGATTCCAAGCTCCAATTAAAGAAAGCCATGGAAAAAAAGGAGTGATAAAAAAAAGTTTGATACAAATTATATCACGTGATTTATAAGTGGATATAATTATCTAGTTTTACTCCGTCCGAATTTCGTGCATCAGACTGTAAACAAAAAATGTTTTGTGATTGGTCAAAAGTTAATTGCAAGAAAATCCTTGTAATTAAAAATAAAATAAAAGAAATCAAAAGATTTAACAGATTTCTGGATTCTTTAAAGAATGTAAATGTTTTGAATTATTTATTAAAAAAACATTTGCAATGTCATTTTTTGAAAACGATTGTTTAAAAAAAATGCATAAAATGAGAGACCTTTTTTTATTATTGTAAAACAAAATTATGCTTTTAGATTTAAAACTAGGTTAAAATAACCGCCTATACAAACTACTTACTGTTAATAATAAAAACGAAAGTATGCATGTCATTTGAGCTAGAATTGTCAAATTTAGCCTTATGCTAAATACCTTGAATGAAGAAATTGTGCACATCAAGGCCATATTTAAGAATAATTATTATAAATTAAAATGATATGAGAATGTTTGGCATTTTGTAGCACTAGCAACTGAAAATAGAATCGCTAAAATGATATTACATCAATTTAAAATTCAAAATATTAATGTTTTAATGATTCCAATTTAGATATTTTATAATTTACTATTTTTTTAAAAAAAATCCTACAATATTTGTGATTTTTCTTTGCATTTTTATCACGAAATCAAATTGAAATTATCGTTTTATCAAATTCTTTAATCACATCTTTGTTTTATGGGATTCTTTAATCACAGTTTTAAAAAGAAATTACCTTTTTCTTTGACATTATCTTCCTTTTCACTTGCTCTTTTATTTCGAAAATCACATATCTAACAATATACATGGGTAATAATGTAATGTTTAAGACATTTTACTTTTTTATATCATTTCAACTAAAATGTTTAGGTTTTCTTTTTTATTTCAGTATTTTAAAATCTGAAATGCATCCAGTTGACTTATGGTAGTTTTTAAATGTTAGAAACTCGACATTGTTAACATATCTAATACTCTATTATATAAATTGAATTATATAGCATTTTTTATTTTTCCTTGAAGTTCAAATTTTGGGAGATATAATAAACTTTTAATTAAGATTGCTTATGATATAAAAATCAGAACAGATATGAGACTGTTAAACTTCCTTAAATGTCTAACATAATCGGTAATTCCTAGTAACTTATTCAATGAAATTTAAATAGCATGAGTAGTAAAAGAGATATAAATTATCGGATATACAATTTATAAAATATAAAGAGAACAATTTGGCTGCCAAAAGGATTTAGCGCATAATTTAATTTCATTTAACTCTAAAAATATATAGGGTAATCTAACAGTTTTAATTAAAAAGTTACTCAAAATAACTTTAATCATATATTCTAAATATATTACAAATTCAAAAAGTTTCTATACAATTCATATCTAATAATGATAACAAACAGTAATTCTTTTAATATATATATATACTAAACAATATTAATTGATTAGACAAGGTTTAAGAACTTAGAAGAACTGAAATATTCATTAAAGTTTTAATATAAAAGGAATAATTATAATACAAAAGAAGAAAAATAATGTAGCTAATTTTAATAAAATATTTAAACACTCTTTTTTATTGAACTGTAGTTTTGTTGTATTTTAATTATATTCCGCTCATTAATTTATAATCCATCTTTATAAATAGCACGGAATTTTGAAATATTTTTTTAAAAAATTCATTGCATGATGGGTAACAGATATGGAATCAAAATTGGTTTAAACTGATAGATTAATCAATTATCAAGCTTTGAAAATACTGAAGTAATGCATTTTCATCACAAATGAAGAAAAGATGAGAACTTTATCAAATGCAGGGAGAGAAAATTCAATTACGATAATTTATCTTTGCAAAAATATAACAAATCAAGAGAGTAAAGCTGAATAATTATTTCAAACAACAAAATAAATTTTCATATAATTACTATAGCAATTCAAAATGTAAAATGAATTCCCGTTTTGAATTGCTGTGGTGCCCTTTAACATGGAACACGTGAGCACAAAATCAATTTGATTTTATAAATAAATCACCTTCTTAAATAAAAATAAACGAGTAATTAGAGGATAGTATAAAAAGCTGAAAATTTTACAATTAAATATTATGAAAATGTATATTATTATTTCAAATTGTTGATTCGTATGACATATTAAAATAGCAGACGATTTTTTTGCTTTATCATTTTGCAACGCAGTTAAAGAACAATGCTATGATTATTTTGATAAAAGAGACATTTATAAATCGAAAAATTATGAGGTTTAAGGATGTAACTAGGTAAAATATCTAAATTTACAAAATTCTTCTTTTAAATCAAAGAAATTTCATTCAGATGTTTCATTTATTTCACAAAAGAACATACTAAAGCGAAATAAAAGAGATAATAGCATGTTATAGCGGGAAAATAATAATTAAATTTTCCGCCAATTTTGTTATTAACTGGTTCGAAAACTTAACTTCATTTTTTTAATAATCATTTCGTTCGCTTTTGAATTTAAAAATGCTTCTTTAATAAGAAATCTTTTGAAGCAATGTTCTAAACGTACTCATTAAATCCACCTTAATTTTTTCAAATCAACGAAAATGAATGCGAAGAATTTGTATTCAAGTATTCGAACTTTTGTCTCCGATTTCAGGAAGGTTAACATCACGTATTCCATTAAAGAACAAATCTCAACCAGTTTTGAACATTTTAATTTAGTCAATGTCATCTTCAAAACGGACTCGTGTTCTGTGAAATGTTTTCTTAATTCTTTAGTAGCGCAACAACTTAACTTGAAATGGGGGCACAATTATGCCATGTAAACGCACCTGTTTTGCAGAAACAATGAGACTGCATCCAGTTTATCATGATTATGAGTTTTTTTAAGGAACTCAAGGGCAGTCAAAAATATAAACGGAATACCATTTCTTTCCTGTTTCGTATTAACTTCTGAGGGTAGGCTATTGAGTGCAAGTCCTTGAATCAGACTTTGATAGCAATTTCTCCATCGCAATTTATGCTATATTAAAGGAAAATATGAGAATATCGAACAAATCAGCGTTTGCATTTTTCATATTTCGGGCAAAGGAAAACAGCTGTTTAAAAATAAAACTGTTGCCATTGAATCTTAACAATAGCTAGACAGAATTTATATAAACAAATTATTCATTGAAAGTAATCCGATATCACATATAATTTCATATCTTCTTTATACCATATTGCAGGAAAAAGTGAGAAAATCGAGCAAATCATTTACCTTTTACGTATTTCAGAGAAGAGGAAAACAGCTGTTTAAAAATAAAGTATGTTGCCTTCAAATCTTCACAATCCTTAGGTCGAGTTAAAAATGAATAAATCTGCCATTGAAAGTAATCCGAGCTTATCTATTTTTTATTTCTTCATAAAGAGGGAAAAATCAGATATATAAAACTGAGCATAGAATTTGTAAAAAAGTTCAGTCATAAAAGTTGTAAAAGTTTATTATAAGTTATTTATTACTTATTTTTCTTCAAAAAGCAGAGATTCTAAATTTTACTATTTTTTAAAAAAAAATTTAATTTAGTTGGAAGATAACAAAATTCTAAACTACCATTAAAACTGAAAATTTTATGAAAATTTCCATAAAATATTATTCAGAAACCAAGTCGTTCCTCATAGTTACAAGGAAAATATTTTAGGAAAAAAGGATTTGTTTATAATTAGTTTTTAGAATATTTTGTTAAATTCTAAGTAGAAGTATGTTTGACTGCTCAAAAATCGTTCGCTGAATTTGATTTTTTAGTAGTATCATCTCGATCAATATCTCGATAATTTTAATATTAGTTACATTAGGGTTTTATGCAGATCAAAAAAGTCAGATTCAATCCATTATATATTTATTTTGTAAATCTAAAGAAAACTGGAATAAGTAAAACCAGTTATAATTTATTTTTTCTTTTGTTTTAAAATAAAATAATTTGAGATTATTTTTAAATATAACGAAAGAATTTGACTAAAATTTGTATTTTAAATCCTAAAACTTGTGTTTTAAATTGCCTGTTTAAAACTCTCTTTCAAAACATTTTTCATGCAATTTTTAAAATGCAACACTAACAATAGCAAAAAGAAACTCCACATTTCTTTTAAAGCCCTAATTGTTTTCCAAAAGATAAATGTCCTTTTTTTCCTCCAATATCTGTGCTCTACTTTTCTATTTCGTTCCAAGAAAAAAAATAAAGATGTTTTATTTTATGTCTTTAATGGAACGTATTGATTTCTTTTAATGTTACACGAAATGAACATTCTGTCGAAAAAGATAAAGA
Source organism: Argiope bruennichi (assembly GCF_947563725.1). Taxonomy (NCBI): domain Eukaryota; kingdom Metazoa; phylum Arthropoda; class Arachnida; order Araneae; family Araneidae; genus Argiope; species Argiope bruennichi. The sequence goes on along the minus strand of NC_079157.1, from coordinate 82,378,412 downwards.
CAACGGCTTTGATACACGATAAAAAGAAATTAGCATTTACGGTATGTTTTCCTCATACTTTATTATAATGCAATTTTTGCAAACAGATTTCAGCTTTCAGGAATTGCAAACTTTAAATGAATAAATAAGGGGGGGGGGAATCAAATAAGCAACTGTTCAAAGTCTGAAAACGAAGCATATGTTTTTACAAAAAAGAAAAAAAACAACAAAAAAAACAACTAAAGATCTATTGAAAGAGCAACAAAAAAAATAGCAGTATTTTTTATTTCTTTGCTTTTGCCGAATAAATTCTAGACAACATGTCCATATTTATTATTATTGTTTCAGGCATTATAGTGTTTCTGTTTTTGTTATAAGAACTGTCTGAAAATCATGCAGCATATAAATAGGAATTGCTCATGTAGTATTTATTGAGTGAGATCATTTTGTATACACATTTTATGTACAAACATGATGGAAACTTGGGAAACGAGGTCGACGTTGTTATTCTCTTCAACTAGCTTTTTTTTTTCATTTTTTATTTCACCTTACTGTTATATCATATTCTAACCTTTCAAAGTCATCTCTTCCATTGCAAATAATAAAGTTTTTGTTAATAAGATTGTGTTAAGTTAAATTCAAAAATCAAATGATGAATCTTAAGAACATTTAAGAACAAATTTAATGATGATCTTAAGAACATTTATTGAATCTATTTTTTCCCCTTTTCTTTTCATTCAATTTTTGAAATAATATTTGATCATTAGTTTGTTCACCGGGATTAATGGATGCTAAAAATTTCGATTAAATATTTCATGCAATTTCTTGTCAATGGCATCTTCAGAAAAAGAAAAGCTTCATAATTTTTTAAAGCTTCAAATTTTGATAAACATGTGACTCGTACTTTTGAATGAAGCTTTGGATCATTTTGGTCACTGTGCTTTGCATCTTCTTAAATTTCTATTATTTTCCCCTATATTTGAATTTTAATTAGCAACTGAATTTTAATTTATATAATAACTTTGAGGGCGAAACTAAACATTTATATATTTATATTATATATATGTATATAAAAAATTTATATTAATTATTTAGCTAAGTTTGGTAATTTACATATCTCAGGGGAGTATTCATTAAAAAAATATAACTAAAAAGATGTGTTGAAACTAAGTTTCTAGCTAAAAGAAAGGTAATACACTTTTATACATCTAATTATATCATGGGAAAGATCAGCAATGTTTAAAAATGAACGCACTGAAAAAAGTTTTTAACCATCGCTTAGTTGCAAAGTTAAAACTTAAGATTAAATAAATTAAAATTTTGTTAATAAGATATGTTACAAAAATTCAAAAATTTCATCAAAAGCATAATTTAAATATAAATTTACTCAAGATAGAAAAATTTTTCCTTCATATTTTAATCTCAAAAAGGGACTAAAGCCAAAAAGAAATATCAGTAGTAACAATGAAAATAATTTCAGATTCAGTTTAACAACGAAATATCTCTGTCTCTACAATTAATAAAGATCTCTCTACAAAAACTACTCTGTCTCTACAAATAATAAATATGAATGTCTCTCTGTGTGTGTTGACTCGCTACAGCCCAGATTGTTTGAACTAAAGCTAACAAATTTAGCACTGTTATATCTTGAAGGGTGCGAATGTGCACTTAAAAGAGTTTCTTCCCTTCAAAATTTTAATTAAAATTTCAAGCAATTACAAAATAAGCTGAATTTTGGAATTTTATAGCGATAATTTCAAAAAAAAAGTTGCACAAAAATTAATTTTATATCGTTTCCAAATTTAAAATAATGCCTTTTCGATGACAAAAATTTAACAAAAGTTTGCAAATTTTTACTGAATTTAAAAAAATTTTTCAAAATATCTTTTGTTTAATTTCAACAATAGATTACAATTGTTACCCTAAAATTCAAACCATTTTCATGATTTCATCAAATGTACTATCGTGTAATTTTTCTCCATTATTAAAAGCTAAATAAGGAAGAATTTTTTTTTTAAATATCTGTACAGTTTACAAGAAGAACAAAAAGTTAATTTACAATACCCTTAAATTAGAAGGTAGATGGAATACATATTTACATTTATAATGGCGACATGATGTCTCCATAAGCGAAATTCATGTGCACAATGAACAGAACATTTGTACTTTGGCTTTAATGTGTGATATTTTGACGGTCATGAAGGTATATTTAAGCGATTTAACTGAAATTAAATATAACCTATACCTCCGGGAAACCATATAGTCCGCTAAGGTTACGAGTATTGCGACAAGTGACGGAGACGCAACATGAAGTGACTTCACTTCAAATTTCACAAAAGAATAACTTAAAATATTATAATTCTTCTGTCCACTGTATTCCAGATATTTCATAACTAACAGCGGAAAGGGTCTTGAAATTTGCTCGTGTAATTACAGTACACTCCCGATTATCCGCGGAATTGGGTGGCGCGGCCGCCGAAGATAACAAAAATCGCGGATAATCCGAAAAAAGCTAAAAACGGGTATAGCAAAAGAGAAAATAGTCATTCCAACTTTGAAAAATCGTTTTATGTACAATAAAACGTAAAATAAATATAACGCTTAATATTTTAGTATATCACTCAAAACTAACCTAAAATGCATTTTGTTAAAGAAAACATAAAAATGCTTTGTATTTACGAGAGGCGTCAAGAATACACAGAAAAATTAATACATATGTACTGTTTTAATACTGTAATGTATTATGTAATTACAAAAGCATAACTGTAAAACTGCACCTTTTTAAAAAAATCAGTCAAAAAAAAAAAAAAAAAAAAACTTTATGCGGCAGGCGCGGATAATCGGGAGTCTACTGTACTAATAAAGGTGTTGTCTGGACTTGTACAAAATCGTAAACAAGAAACAACTCTAGACAAAGAGTGCACTAAATCCCGCATGTGAACTTTTTATATTTCGTAGTACAGAAAAGAAAACAAAATATGTATTTTGAATGCCCTTTTTTTAACAGATTGAAGCAGAAATTTGACACGTAAGTACAATTTTAATAATCAGTTTACATAACAAATTTCATTTATCATGTTTACTTATATGAGAATGTGCAGATAGACAGGCAGTTATGCTCTTAAAGAAATGGATACAAAATTTAGTTCAAATATATAATTAATATATCAAAATTGTGTACTAAATTTTATTTACCTTGCTATTTGTATTTTGTAGTTACTGTGTACTCTAACCGAGAGATAGTCAAAGTTTGTGTGAATGTGTTTCGTTCAAAATTCGATACAAATCTATTAACTTGTTTTAAAAATCTCATATCAAATTTAATTCTTCTAGCACTCTCTTATTAAAGATTCGCCAAAACATCGAGTCAAATTAATTTGGCAGATTACAGTACACATACGGAATCTACTTTGCATATTCCATACTCCAGAAATTTAAATTAGTCAAATGAAATTAATTTTGAAGCAAGAAAATTATTTGTAATTTATAAAAGTATACTTTTAGTCCTAGCTGCAAATATGTCCAAACAGAAAACTTCCCATTTTTACTTTATACATTCTGTGTTTTGTAGTTACTGTTTTATACTGTGCTTTATAGTTACAATTTCCTTTGAATTTTAATAATATATTTGTATATAATAAAATCCACGAGACCTTCATTTCATAATTGAAATGAAGGTTGAATTTTGTTTTTGAATCCATTTTTTGGAAAGTTACACTGATTTTTATATTTGCAATTATATACGTTTCAATTGCTATTTTGCATCTCTAAAAGCTATTTTTTTAAATTCTTTTCTTTGGCAGAATTTTCTTACGAAAAACCTCATGAAATAAAATCTAATGCATATTTTTTGTTCAAATTTGGTAAATAGTATTTTAATATGTTCTGCAGTTCCTGAGTTAGTGAATGTTTCTAAATGATCTATTCATTTAGAAACATTCTAGTGTTGTTTTAATGTTTCAAAATACGAAAAAAAGGGAAAATTTCGTGTTATTTAACATTCTGACTTCAATATTTAAATATTAGATAACAATACAGCTTATTTTTTAGTTCAGGAACTTGGTAATACAATTCTTAAACTATCTGTGAAATTTTAAACAAATTATTTGATAAACTTATATGATATATGAATTAAAACTTTTGCTTTATACATCTTTTTAGCCAAAAACGCCTCCTTTTTTTAATTGATATATTTTGGTTTCATGCAGGTTTCTTTCAATCTTTTTTATGCAAAAATTCGAAAATATAATTATTTAAAAGTGTTTATAAAAATTAATCCCGGACGTAATCGCATACTTTTTTAGATTTACCATCATTTTATATTTTTAAAATATATATAAGTAGAAAGAATTAAATGTTTCTTTATCATTAGAGATAATTTTTATGGCGGCATGTATATAGATAAGAAATTAAGGTCAGAGTAATGAAAGAATTTATTACTTAATTGATATTGAAAATTGTATGATTATATTTGAATATATAATAGTAGTTGCTAATAATTTATTACAAGATCAAAGTTTCATCATTATATTGTTGAAAGCTCATTGAAAAAATGAAATGGATTTCCTTACAGACTGAAATATAAAAATTAATTATTAAATAAAAATTAATTATATTAAATCAAAAATTAGCCTTTAATTAATCTAAACTTCCCATATAGTAAGGGCTCTCCAAGCATATACTTTACATAACGGGAAAAAAAGGCCGGGATAACATGGTTGGTAGGGTATTAGACTCGCATCTCTTAGTGTGTGAGTTCAAAGCCCACCGGCTGAAGACTCTCCGTGTGTGTGGTGACTGGAGCACGTATAAATCAGTCGTGGTGACAAAGTCCTCCAAGTCGAGTGTAATACCGCTGGGGATAGTGGTTCAAGGGTGATCGTTTTCTGATTCATGTCTAAATTACGATCTGAGGATGAGTGAATGAAATGCATGAATGAAGTCCGCCCTGTAAAAAGCTTTGTGACGCGTGTGTAGCTAAGTCGTACGCTTGACCCTAGTTAGAGCTACCGAAAAAACAAGAAACATTCACTCGGCTTGAATCGCTAACAGATAACTGTCAGCGGGCTTGTAAAGTACCATAGGTCACAACAAACATAACAGAAATAGTATCCATAAGTATTTATTTAAGATGAATATTTAACTCTGTTACTTCAGACCTCTTTTTCTCTTCAAATAATAGATGAATTGCATAATAATAAAAATAAATAGCGTTAAAGCTCCTATAAGTCTAAAATATTTTTTTCAGAAATATGGATATCATAATAAAATCATAAAAGCCCGAAGTTATGTGAATTGCTTTTTTATGTTATTCATTTCTTTTGATTATAATTTCCTTTCTTTTAATATTTTTAACCCCTCCTGCTATTCTACTTTTAATTAAAAATTGTGATTTATACATTTTAAAATATTAATTAAAAGAGTGTTTATAGAAACTTTTATTTTTATTATTTTCTAACTTCGATATAATCCTTAATCTATTAATATAAGCATTTTGGAATTTTCTAATAATTTTTTTTTTCAAATTCATTAGCAGAAGGTGTTTCTCGTATGAAATGAACAAGGTTAATTAAAAACCATTCGATTAACTGATATTAAAATTCTACAAAAATTAAATATTACATGTTGTCTAAAATCTACAATTTTACGAAGTTTTAGAGCCGTAGTACATCAGGAGATAAAGGAAGAATTAGTTACAAAATTTCACATTTACAAACTTGAAAGAAGTCAAGCGAAATAAATAAGTGCAAAAATACATACCTTTGTAGACGAATCATGTGATCTGTAATTTCAGTCGAAAAAAGATGGCATAGGTACACGAATTCTTTTAACTGTTAGGTTATGGAAGTTAATTGCTTTGTGTCAACTTTGTTGTCATTACTGTAACTATTTTCACTTGTATATCCCATTGCATTTTTTGAAAACATTTCGTAAAGAACAAGCATGCAGTGTTTCAATTGAGACGGGAATAAAGGCCATTAAGCAGATTAATAGAGCAATCTGCATAAAGCAAGAAAGAGTAAGTAATTATGTTAAAAATTTGATGAATGCATATGAGAACAGTTGAAAATTTTTAGTTCATGATAAAGTTTGCTGAAATATTAAATATAATGTTATTAGTGTTAACTATATAATTAATTAATTAATTAATTAGTCATTAACTAATATTCTAAATAATGAATAAAGAGCTAAATAAATTTTAACTGCTCTTTATAATTAATATAAAACATATTCTATATTTATTTTATCTTTATATCTTATATTTATTATATTTTATTATATTTATATCTTATTTATCTTATTATCTTAGAGATATATTTGAATTTCTATCCTTAATATTAATAAGGATGAATTTGCCTGTGCGTGCATTGATGCTGTGCAAGCCAAAATGTTTTCACTTAGAATTACCAAATTTTGCAAAAACATATCCAAAAGAGTGGAATTGGACATAGAGTTATTTTTTGAAATTGTAATTAATAAAAAATTAACCAAATATCGAGGGGTTTTTTTCATCATAGTTACGAAAAATTGTTCAATTTAATTTTAAATGAATTCCAGTGGAATTTTTTCTTAGATTTTAAAAGATATTTTTAAAAATAATTTTTAATAATTTTAAGCAACAAATTTCATAACAGCATTGAAATTCAAACCATTTTCATTCTTTCATTAAATATTTAATCGCATTGTTTTTTTGTTTTTTTTCATTTGCTGAAAGCTAAGGAAAGAGAAAGATTCTGCTTACTATCTGCACAGTTTTCATGAGAATTTAGAAGGAATAATTACATTCGTGCAATAGACAACGAGAAATTTGAAATAGATTATTCAGAAACAAAATTTTAATGGTAGTATGATGTCATGAAACTCGACTCCATTAAGAAGGCTTATGGTGCCCAATAACAGAATAAGATAGGAGTTAATAAAATAGCCGGGCTATAATATCTGTCATAATATATCTAAAAATATTTTATTGATGGAATCAAGTATCTCAAATTTTGCATAAGATATTTAATTGAAATTAAACACAACCAATATTCCTAACGAAAAAGTTGGCCCCCCAAAGGTGGCAAATATCTCATTAAACAGATAATCTTATTGTTATAAACCTTTCTGTCAATTGACATTGCTGAAGAAAGATTTGGGCTTAAAACTGGATTTTAAAGTCATTTTTGAATTTTTTAGTGTAAAAATCTCGGATGAATTCGTAGATGGACCTTCCTGCCCAAAAGGGGGGGGGTGAAGGGTAGAAATTTTCATTTCTCTAAAACTTCCTTAATATTGAAGACAGAAAAATAATTCAAATTAGCGCATTATTAGGACGAACAACTTGTATTTTGAGTTTTTCGATAGTTGCAATTGCTTCGAAGTTAGAGTCTAAAAAGTGATTTTCTAACAATAATTTTGTCTTATTCTAACATCAGCATTTTATGTTGCCAGTTTTGGAAAAAGAATGAAATAAAACATCTGCTTTTCTTTCATTTCCATAGTTAAAAAACGATTAAATGCATGTGGATTAAAGATTAAAAACCTAAATAAAACTAATTAAATAAGAATTAAATTAAATTAATAAAATAAAATAAAATAAATAAAATTACATTGAATTAATTGAATAAAATAAAATAAAATAAATAAAATTACATTGAATTAATTGAATAAAATAAAATAAAATAAATAAAATTACATTGAATTAATTGAATAAAATTAAATAAAAATTAATAAATAAAATTAAAACTAATTAAATAAAATAAAGAGAAAAAAGATCTAATGGCAATATTATTTAAAAATGATCAGCTTAAAAATTTCTAGAAGCTGCGTGTTTTTTTAATTCTTCCTCCATTTTTTTTAAAAACTGAATCTTATTATTCCTGAGTTTTTGTTAATTTGATGATGCTTTAGTTTGGTGTCTGTCGCATTACTGAGAGTATACTGTATTAAAAAATACCATAATAATAAAAGACAGCCATTATGGTTTTAATCCACGTTTGGATGCTTTTATTAACCGCATAAATCGTGATTAATTACCCAAAAATATCATGTTAGTCGTTATGTTCTATGTTCGTTATGACTATGTTCGTTAAAGGCATGTCGTTAAGCCAAAAGTTTGCAATGACATGCAATTAATGTACAAATGCCAAGAAATTTTTTGAAAAAAATGTTGATAAATTTCTTTTTAATCTAATGAATAATTATAATGAAATATTTAAATTCGCATGAGATAAGATCCAATATTAAATAAGAAAAGCAGACGAATATTTTCCTCCAACATATATGAAATATTAAACAATATATTCGTACTTTCTACCATAAAACGTTATTTATTTTATTTAAGCGAAAAAACAATATTTGCAAACGATAATTATTTTCTTCAAATGTATTTAAAACGCAGAGATAAATTTTCAGTTGTTACCGATTAATACAAACTTTTAGCTTCACAGCTTTTCAATAATATAAACTTAATAAGAAATTTAGATTTGTATATTATTTTTGTATTTTGAGTTATTTGTACTATGATATTATTTATGTTACAATAAATACTGAATTTTTCGATAACAATATAAGCATTATCTATTCAATATGTAATATTTTATTTTTACTTTATCGTGTACGAAGTATAGAAAAGGTAATGTCAAAAAGTTCAAGCTCGAGATTTTGATGAAACTCTATCGGACGTCTCTGAGACCGAAAAACATATTTTTGACATTATGGTTGTCTGTCAATCCGTCTGTCTGTGACAAAGATAAGTCAAGAAAATTTTGAAATAGAAAATGATATTTCATATATGGTCTTTTCACCAAATTTGTAGATTCTCATCAACTAGCGAGAAAAATCTACTTGAAGGAAGTCTCTTTGAGTACACATGGACTCAATAATTACAAAACGCAAAGAACTATGTAAATAAAATTTGGTACATAGGTTTAGCATCTAAAATAGAGTTCCGTATCACATTTGGAACAAATTCTTTCGAGCGGTTGATCATCTGTCGGTTCGTAATTTTTTCATGACAGCAAATGCGATAATTCATAAACCAAAGACTTAAATCAATGGAATTCATTATATATTTTTGAAACTACAATTGTAGTTCCTTTTCAAATACTTTTGTGTGATTCGGTCTGCAAAATGATGTTCAAAATACGTATTCTCAAAATAGATTCAGTAGAAATGGTAGATTCATGCCAACGATATGTACTTTGTAACTATCGCTGAATCTGTAATTTGTAACTACTTTGCATGGCGTTAGTGAGCGCCATTAAAGGTATTCGTGACCTAAATTAAAGGCCACAGTTTTTATCTGGAGAGAGGGGTGGGGATTAATTGGAGGATATTAGAGAAATGTTTAGGGAAAAGCATTCTCTTTAGTTTTTGTCTAAGGAATGAAAGAAACATGATGAAAAGCAATCTACCTTTTCCTTCCAGCTTGCCGAATGGAATTATTTTAGTTATATTTTTCCCAAATTTAATGATTTAACACAGTATGTCATTAATAAATCTACCAGAATCCAAACGTAGAAGCGATTAGTATTAATTTGCTTTTCTCATTTATAAGCTATACAAAAAGAAAATATGGAACTTGACAAAAAAAGTTAGAACACAACAGCTTGATAATTTTTATGTTTTAGATTTCCTTGAATTCGAAAATTCAGTATTTAAAATGCATGTCTGTGAACACAAATAATTAAAAAAATAAGATGTTATAATTTTTGATATGCATATCTTAACACGAAAGCTGCATATTTGTATATAAATTTGGACCAAAGTCATCGAAAGTTTTTCTATCCATACAAACCCGAATACTTACAGACCAGCGAGGCAAATATTGAGAAAATATCCGTCCTTTTTTTAAAAAGACACTTGTTTGACTTAAAATTAAAGAATGATTTATTTAAAAAAAAATTTATCCACAGAAACAGTCATTTCTCCATCTTTCGTACATTAAACGAATTCCGTGAAGAAAAAGGTTTGATTGTTTAGAGGTAATCCAGCTGTGAAGCCACTTTTTGACATTTGAGTGGATACTGAACCGCTCACCAGTGCATATAGTGAAACAAGTAGTAGTCTGTAGGAGCAATATCTGGTGAATATTACAGGTTGGGAAACACATCCCAATGAAATAAATTTGACGTTTCATTCACTGGTTTGGTAACATGTTAGCAAGTTTATAATGAACGTTTCTTCTTCAAGTGTTGTTCTAATTGATTAATTGTTACTTGTATCACTCACCATTGGTGGTTTGCATCCAAATTAGATTTAGATTCATTTGTTTTTTGTTTTTTTTGCATTTTTCTTTGCTCTTTGCCATATATATTGAAATAATCATATTTAAATTTCTGATACTACTCTGCAAACTGTATGCGATGGGGCATGCCCACCATAAATGTCCAATAGCAACCAATGTGTTTTTGCTGCAGTTTTCTTTATAATAAAATGATTTAACTTAACCTCTCCCCCCAAAATGCTGTTTATTTGGCACAAAACGGCATCGTTTATTCATTGTCGCTTTTTAATTCCCCTCAGCATATTTAATCCAAACAAGAATTTCTATTTCTTAACTGGCAACTATTCAGTTCCTAATACACTCAAGTGCGTATCAAATGTGTCTCTGAAACTCTGTTTTTATTGAATTTTCTTAATTTATGTTCATTATCTTTCTATGCTTAATCGATAAATAAGTTACTTTTATTACTGCTTATATCAAATTAAAATGTTGTGTTACCTAGAAGAATTATTTATCTTCACGGGTATAAAAGATCCCATTTGAAAATGTTTGATTCAATTATGCACTTACACAAAAGGAAACTTAATCAACAATTATTTTAAAAAATGGTTAGAAAACAAAACAAAAAAAAATCAAATAAATTAATGGAAAGATATATAAACAGGATGCAATTCTTTACATCGGCGACAATTCTATACCCACGAAGCCCTTTTTAGTAGTTTTGGTATTTATGGAATGCAATGAGACAAATTTCAAATAATCTAAGATAATATATCTTTCATATGAAATTCTTCCGATTTAGCTTAATTAACCAGAGAAGATCTTTTATTGAATTAAAAAAAATATTTATACTTTACAAAGTTTTTGCATTTTTTTTCTTAGCTAGAAAATACAAAATGACTTGAAATCCTATAGTTTCAGATATTACAAATTGATTGCAAATCAAGTAATATTATCACACAAATGAAAAAAAATTCTTAAACAAAATAAATTGACAAATTATCTTATAAGCTAACATATGCATCAATAATTTATAAATTTATGTCACAGCCAAGGAAATTATTACTTTTATGTTTAAATAATAATCAGCTGTACTTCGTTTAATGGAAATAGAATGCATATGAAAATATCGAAAAAGACTGTTATAATAACCTTGCTAAGTAGATCCTTATTAACAATTAGGCATATTTTATGTAAGTATATATTGGCAACTTGGTATATATATAGTATATATTGGCCTTGGTATATATAGTACTTGGTATATATAGTAAAGTATATATTGGCCAAAAATATAAACGAAAGCACAAAATGATTTAGAAATTTGTATAAATTAGCTCACAGGTGGGCGGTGCGATGCAATAAGATACAAATAGATAGAAAAAAAAATGTATAATTTTTAAAATATTTTCCAATTAAATTGTTTTAAAATATGTGGGGATTTATTACAAATATTATAATTCTAAATTATTTCTGACTTTCTGATTGCTTTCAGAATTTTTTAAATGGGATACCAGCCACCTCTTATATACTATTACGTCAATGATTTTGGCCCAAGCCGATTGGTTTCCGACTTCAAAAGAATAAGAGGGTTCTGGAAGGACATAAATTCTTTTAGCGGAAGAAGCATAAAATAAGTCCACGTGAGGAAAACTATTTGATTTTTTCGTCCTCCAGATGACTTAAACCCTCCCTCGAAAAATCTTGGAAACACCATTTATCGGTTGGAAAAAAATAGAAGAAATACAAGTTTATTATGCCACACTAAGTGAAAAGCACTCTGCAGGTATCTCAAACTTTCATTCCCCGATCTGTTAAGTGCTTGTAACTCATCAAGGCTTTGTATAGGCACCGATATTTGGTGATTTCAGTTTATTTTATTGCAAGCCGTATATTCCCAAATACACCGCTTTACGTGAAACACTCTAAACTTATCTGTGACTCTATCATCCCATCTCTGTTTATTGGTTAAGGTCAGGTGTAAAATGTTCTGTAAATTTATTACACTTTAAAACATTCGCAACCTATTTTAATTACTCAATCTCTGCCCTGGTCCACTTAGATAATTAAGCGAGAGGGATTGTTAATGATCACATTTTTGGCACCTGGATGCCAACTTTAAAAGGAAATAAAACGTAAAAGAAAAGATAAGAAACGTATAAAAAAGAGGAAAAATTGGAAATTCGCAACATAGGTCGCAGAAGGTTGAATTTTATTATTTAGGTTTTTCATCGATTTGGGTTGGAAAAAGAAAAGAGATTTTATTTCTTTTAATGGGGAATGCTCTAAATATAAATACTCTTTAATATTCTTGACATTTCTTTGGGATATGCCAAAACAGATACTAAAAACGGCAGCTATTTAAAGACAAATAAATGCAGCGGCAAGGTTTGGCACACCTACTTTTACCTGATAGAAACTGTGCCGTTATATGTGAAAAGTCGCTTTAAAATTATTCGATATTAAAGGAGAGAACTTCTGAAGGTTTTGCTTATATAGCTGAAGGACATATAACGGCTTAACTTATTGCTTATATAGCTGAAGAACATAAATTCGATTCATAAATGACATTTTATATCTTCTGTAATTGTATCTTAGATAAAAAAAAGAAAAAAAAATTGCAAGATTTGCGGTGCATGTGGCAACAAAGAAAATACTTTGTTTTAGCTTTCTCAGTACATCTGATGGTTTATTTAATAAAGTAATGCTCTTTTAATGCCTTGACTTAAAATAAAGAAAATGCGCTACATTTTAATGGCTCTGAAAAGTATCCATACCCATATGACATAAATATATGTATCCTTTCGAGCATTCTGAGGATATCCAAGCTTATTTTGATTTTGAAAGTGAGAACAGGCATACAAAGATTGGATTTTTGTTTTTCCAAATTTTTTCCATAAGCTGTCCAATGCTTCTCGAAGCTCATTGGTGAATTCAAACTGCTTTCAACCAGCAAAAATTTGAAGAACAAGTTTTGTTCAGATGTTTTCCATCATGTTAAAATAGGGATTTTAACTGAAACAATTTTTAACTCCATTGACAGTATGAATGGAGGCACCGTCTTGTTTAGACCGCCATTCTTCTTCTCTCAATTCGAAGCCATAAGAAAGAAGTTTAAAAGTTAGCAATTGAATATAGTCTGTATGCTTCTGTCTACCATTAAGTTCTGCATATTCAATGATAATCAAATCCTTGAACTTCCACCTCCATTTGTGGAGTTGCATAAAACTATTCTTTATTCTTCAGACAATGCCAGTAGTTATGATAATCGTCTGGAGCATTCGAGTTGAATTTGTTGTCATCTGAAATATTCACAGAAGTCCATTTTTGGTGTATAGCATGTCTTCTTTAGTCCGGGAGGATAAACGGTGATCAATACGTGTGTGATTCCCTTTCGATTGATGCTTCCACTTTTTAAAAATGAGATCGTTGGATCTTTTTATGTAATTGTAAACTGTTTGCTTTGACATATGACTAAGTCCTGCTTGATTTTGAACCTTGGCAACATTTTCATACTCTTTTTAAACTGGTGAGCAAATTGTCCTTCATTGGTAGGCGTTCACTTTTTAAGATTACCCGTCTTCTTTCTCTTTTCATTTCTGTCTGGATTTCTGATAAAGTTGGAAACTCTATTGGGACTCTTTGGGAAATCTCTCAGATACTTTTTCCATCAATTTTATATTTAAAAAAATTAGTCCCTTTAAAATCATTTAAGGGTAATTCTCTAGAACAATGTGAAAAGAAATAAATAACGCAATTTCTAGCAAAATGAACTTTTTTTGACGAAATAAATCAAAGAAAAGTCAGCAGTTATTCTTTTATTTGCGCACAGACAACCAAATAAAAATTTTCAGCAGAACGTACTTCTACTTTTTTTTTTACACAATGGAAAGCATACATGCTAGTTGGTTTTTTAAATTAGCGTTACTGGTAGACATTTTATTTTTACGTGAAATCAAAGGAAAACTTTTTAAATAAACTCTGTACAAGAATCTGGTAATCAGGATAAAAATATAAAACATAATCAATAAAAAAACAATTATCCTTGTACGTTTTTTACACAATGCATGTCTTGGTCGTTTTCTCTGTAAAATAATTTTTAACTTCAAATTTTGATTGACATGTGACTCACGTTTTTAAAAAAAATTTTACACCGTTATTTTCATTTTGCTACATAGATTTCCCTAATTTTTTTCTCTGTATCTTTAATGCATTTAATATTATCACAGGAAAGAGCAATATTGTTTAATAATGGATGCAATTTAAAAATCTCACCGTTGTTTGATTCTGAAATTAAACCTTTATTGTAAGTGCAAAAAAAAAAAAAAAATTGGACAGTTTTCTTTAAAGTATATCTAACATTGAAAATTACTCAGTGTGAAGCCGAATCTGAATATCTTGAACATCGACAATGGGAAAAAAGATGCCAAAAATGAAATAATAAAAGCAAAAATGAAAACTATTTAATTTTACTTCAACAACAAAATATATTACTATAAAATACATTTAAAATATTTTGTATAATAATTAAAATATAAAAAAAATATATAGAAAATAAATTGGTATTATTCAAAAGATATTTTTTTGGTTTTTAAAATTATCGAAAAATTATTTTTGTGCTGTAATATTTTTGGAAGTTGAGGTGAATAAACATCAGAATTTTGCTTCATTTTTAATTAAGAAATATTCTAATATTAATAAAAAAATCTAATATTAATAAAACGCCGTTTAATGATTATTTTCAAATATATGGTTACATTATTTCTAAATTATTCATTTTATCCATTAGTTTTTTATGATTTTAAAAATGTGTGCGCTATTTTCAGACATATGTAATGATTATTATCCGAGTTATTAAGATAGTGTTATTACCTATCAATATGACTCAGCATTTAACTCAAATGCCATAAATATTAAATATAGCTACTAGTTTACTGCGAAATGTATGAAAAATTTTACTTATGCAAATTTGGCTGGAAATTTTAGGTCAAGGGAAAGAAATCCTCACCATTTTTTCTGAACTCTAACACCCACAATAAAATAACAGAATATTTGTGGTTTTTATGTGGTATTTCCCTCAAATGAACTTTTAGTGACATCAGCACAAAGAAAGAAACGAGAACCACTTCTTGAAGTGAAATGACTAGCGATCGTGGAAGAAGCATTGTAAAAGAAGCATTACCAATTAAAGCGAGATAATAACTCTGAGAGTTGAAGGCCAATCGGTGCAAAGAAAATAAGAATTTAAAGTAATAAATGAATAAAGACAAGTCAAACGTATAAACAAATCTTTAGGTTAATGTGTGCAACATGAATATCTGTGATATATGTTCAGAATCGCCGTAAAATAAACATCCGTTTGAAGACATCTGCTGATAATATTAATGAACAGAATGAAACAGAATTTTATATACAAATTGCCGGAAGCTAGAAGGGATTGAAAAAAAAAGCACCAAACAATAGAAGCAAGTAATTTCGGTACTATCGGAAGGAAAACGTTGAAATCAACAATTACAACAAATGTATAGAATGCGGATGATGCTAAATTTTATTAAAGTTATAAAAATAAATTTATAATCAGTAAATAAACAGCTTTTATGTTAACGTATGTAATGTGAACATCTGATTCACGTAAGGATGACTAAAAATCACTGTTCTTGTTTGAAGGCTTCTGCAGCTAATCATTTCTTTTTTTGTTCCACATGAGGTTAAATCAACATTTAACCTAATTTAATCAATATTTTTAAAATGCTGATCTGACATTTGTGTAAAAGATAAACATTATACAACTATTTTCTTTGTGTATAAGATGAACATTGACAAGTTTTTTGCCTTTTTTTAAGCAATTTATAGGGTTTGTGTATGAAATTTGATTTTATTCTATTCATAGATTTTAGCAATAGTTGCCTCCAAACGGAGAAGGTTATTTCATTTATCACATGACCACCACTGGGGTGGGGCACCCGAAATGTGGGGTTTCGACTCTAGCCACCTCTGTGGTCTTAATAACGGTATGAATTTAAATCATTCTCTCTCCCCCCCCCTAATGATAGGTCGTGCCTCATTCAGAAGGGATGGTATCGTGGCGGTAATGCCCATTAGGTTTCATGCATAATTCCTACCTCTTTCCTATAACAGCACCCCAGACCATTGAATCAACTCCATGCAGGATTGAACATTTTGCTGAAGCTCTTGTCTTTAGTTCTCTCCTAATGTAAAAAGACCAATATGCATTCTCTCTGGAGGGTCCTTTATTATTTGAAAGTGTCCAATATCATCAAATATCGTTTGTTCCTTCGTGCTAGGTGGGGTAGTTCTTCGGCGGTCCCATCAAATGTCCTGCATGGCCTCTGGCTAGGTCGGGGTATTACTTGCATTCCATACAGGGTAATTTTGGGATAGAGCGAATATAATCCAGTTATTTATTTACTGTATAATGATTTCGTAAATTGCTCTTTCAAAGACAAAATAGAGGAAACTTCTCATAATAGAGAGGAAATTTGTGATCCTCATATAAATTAATGAGAATGCAGCTTTTCCCTTCGGAAGTAGAAGCTTGATTATAAGACATAAATAAGTATAAGTACCTCAGGTTCAGATTATTGAGAAAGAAAAACATGGAATATATTTTATATAAAATGTTCTTGTACCACGAATTAAACATCACATTATTTATAATTTTACTGTATTTTAGATCATAAAAAGAAGTTATTTAACTAACAAATTAATCATTTGAGCATACAAAAAATATAATCCATTTTGAATTTGACACGAAATTATAAAAACAAAACACACATTTAAAAATATTGCTATAATAATAGACTTCTCTGCTAATCAATACTTTCTAGATTGATTTTTCTGAATCATTTAAACAAGAGCGTATACACGCAAAATTAATGTAAAATCAATAACGATGTTCACTACCATAGCAATCTAATTGTCCAGCAATTTTATCGGGTATCATGTTTGATTCTCTACAAACAGTAAAACAAATAGCCTCCAAACTGGATAAATGGAATTAAAATTTTCTCATTCTCCTGCCGAAAGCAGCAATTTACTCTATGAAACGATTTGCATTGAGCTTTTTTCAAACTTTCCAACACTTTTTCTTATTTTCATATGCTTGCTCTTATTTGTCGCATCACGTAACAATGATTCGAATTCATATTAAATATTCATCATCTGATAAAAACTAAAAATTATTAACCTCCAAATTGCTAACTTGGGATGTTCAAACAAATTCTTTAAACAATTTAAGAGAGAATCGAACTGTAATTAAACTTCCTTCATCTGTCTTTATTTCATTTTAAAAATCTACTCTTAATTATATATTTGTGGTAATTACGTGTACAATTAAGATTATTTAGTATCGTCACAACTCGTATGAATATCAATTATTCAATAACTTTAAAAAAATGTGAAATATTATTTTAAAATATACTTTAAAATATTTTTTAAAAATTATGAAATTCAGAGAAAATAATTACAATAATAAAATTTGAGTTTTTTAACTCTTAATTTTAAAATTGTACGAAAATCAATTAAAAATTTTAAAATTGTTGAAACAATTTTTGTGCTAGATCAATTTCTAAAATTATTGAGCAAAAAAACTTTAAAATATTGATTACTTTTTATTATAAAAATTTAAATTTTTAAGAACTGTTTATTACGAATACCTATTTATCATTCACAAAATTTGCATTATTTTACAAAATTATTTATTTGGTGACTACGAAAATAAAGTTTTTTAATCGACCTTCTTGCGAGCCTGTTTCAGATGTGTGGCCATAGACAACTGCCTAGTCTGGCAATTCGGAAATCCGGACAGACGAAAACAATAATAGGATTTACACTTCTCGTATAAGAAATATATATATAAAAAATAATACAATCGTCCAAAAAATCGACATCCAAATTCCGATTAATCTTAAAGCTTTATCCCTCCCCCCCCCCCTCAAGATCTAAAAAAAAACTTTGGAATTATGTCTGTCTGTCCATTCGTCTCACTTCCTGTCCACTACACTGTTTCAATACCTGGAAGACTATAATGCCATGAACATGAAGTGGTGTTGCGTCTGTCACTCTGCCTGTTCGACAGCATGTGAATACGATAACTTAAAAACGGATAGAGTTACAAATGGATGAAATTTGGAACAAGATTTTATCATCGGAAATATAAATGTAAAGTAAATTTTAGGCTAAATGTATCAGAATTTAACCACTTGCTTGCCTCTTTGTTCGTGTGTATTTAAAACGCGATAAATAAAAAGTACAACAACTTAAATAAATTAAATTTGCTATGCCATCTTTTGATAAGAATATTTGTCTATTAAAATTTGGACCAGTAAGTCGAGAGGGAGGAATTCAAAATTCAATAATCCGATAACAGAAGTCCAATTTTCATCATTATACTATCAAGCATAAAAAACTATATATTGAGTCCCTGCAGTCTGAAGTGTGGGAGGTAAGGACGCATTTTTGCGAACTTGCTGAGACGTTTTAGTGTTTGTCGCTTCATTCTTCCCCTTTGACACGTTCAGGGGATGCACATTTTCGAAAGGAGAACTGAAAAGAAGGTATTGTTACGAAATTTCCGGGGGTTCGTTTGGATAGTGGGAGTTATATGGTGTGGAGAACGCTCAATCAGCAGGCGGCAGTAGAAAATAAAAACAGCGACGTTTATTTACACGAAGACACACAGAACAGCACAAAGACGACAACTAGATACAGCACAGAAGACGATTATCTTCAGCCGAGACGTGCAGCAACAACAGCATACACAGAAGCATATAACAAGACTCTACTGCAGACAGTAGCGCACAGCTTAGTTCAGCACTAGCTTCACTCCGTCGCTGCTCCGCTTAACTCTGGAAGGCTAGTTCTTTAGCGTGGATTCCGACTACGACTGGTTCACGACTCTCTTCTCTGTCGCTTCCGACTACGACTCAATTCACGACACTCGACAGCTGCGGCTGCTTCCTTTTATAGGTCTCAGGAGGCGGGGCTAGAAGCCTCTCAACCAATCAGGAACATTCGAGGAGTAACTCGGTTCCTACTGGACGGTTCGGGAAAATTCACGATGTTTCGGGTATAATCTATTTTGGCGCCCAAGTCGCCAAATTCGTCGCCAAGTCGCCAAATGGTCGCCAAGTTTGTCGCCAAGCTCTGGGACCTCCTATGGAACCAACTATGCTGGGAAGCAGTATCACAGATTCGTAACTATTATATTGTCTACGAGTCGATGGGTGAGAATTCCCGCTGGCTCCATTCAGTTTTGTGTTTTACGACAGTTTGATGAATTGGATTTTTCTGAATAAGTAAAATTGATGTTTATCGACATACCTAGACAGTTTACACAAAAGGATGCGTGACCTTAGAATTAACAACTTTACATTATATGAAGTGTTTGCGAATGCACGATGTGCAGAAGTTTGTAGTGATCGAACTGTGTGATCATCTCGCTTCCAATCGAGGTTAAGTTTTATGTCTCCCAAGAGCAAATGAAAACATATTTGGCAAAATTCCTAACTTACTCATAACTTAAATCGCTTTTATGGGAATAAAGTTACAGTGAATGAGGTCAAACGCGATATTATGTAATAAATAAAAAGGAGTTTCATGACAATTTATGAGCTTTTTGAAAAAAATAAAACTAAAGTAACGACGATGTTGCCAAAGTTTAAACTGAAAATACGTTGCTTTTCCTTTTACTTTTGGCTGAAAGAGTTCCATAAATTAGGAGAAATGAAGTGCACGAATATTGGATAACACAACATAAATAATCCATGAACATCGATTGAATTTTGCGAAAAACTTGCAGGCGTCAAATACGCATTTGTTTTTATCATCTAGTTACCAAAAATAGTTAGAGAAAATTATTTTTTTTCCTTTTTGCTAAGGGGTGAGTTAAACATTGAATCTTTGTGTTTGAAGATGAATATTTGTTTGTATGTCTTATACGCAGATCAGGAACTTTTGTCTTATTTTCATTAGATTTGGTTCACCTACTCTTAAAAATACACTGTCAACATTCAATTTGATATCAAATCAAATAAAACATTAATTAATTAAAAATAAGAAAGTTTTTTTGATGTTTTTTCATCTATATCTGCCGAAGATGTTATCTTTTATATACTGTTCTAAAGCTCAAAAAATTACCTTTTTAAATGTTACAAATTTCATTTCCTTGTAGTTTTTTTTCTCTAATTTTAATAATTTTTAAAAATTTAATTGCATGGACAACCTGCAGTACTATTTTATCATTATGATGAAATTCAAACTAACTGCATTGTCTGTCGAAATTTCACATCTTGCCAGAGTTGAAATGAAGATGCAAGTTACTATCTTTGAGCATTAACCCCATTTTCGCATTTATTTCATATAAAGCATTCACTTTTTTTATTTTCTCGTATATATAGTATCGAGGAAATATAGCAGTCATCAAAAAAATTCGAACTCGAGATTTTGAAGAATCTCCAAGTGGCAGACTTCCCTGAGTTCGAAAAACACATTTTTGGAAAATATCCGTCTGTCTGTCTTTGTGTGACAAATAGGACACCGGTGGCCTGGTGGTAAGGCTTCGGCTTGTGAGCCGTAATGTTTCAGGTTCGAGACCCGATTCCACCGAAGAAACGTCGAGTAAGGGGGTCTGTTGCACGTTAAATCCGTCATGCCAAACGTCCTCCAGCTAGTGTGGGGCGGAGAGCGTTCTCATCATCTGACCGCGGTTCAAAATTACAAGGTCCGTCCCAAAAGAGCCCTAGTGTTGCTTTACAACGGGACGTTAAAATACCTAAACTAAACTAAACTAAATAACTCAAAAACACTTTGAGCTAGATGGTTGAAATTTAGTATGCGTTTTTTACACTAAATTTGGAGAATTTCATCAAATTCTGAGTAAAATCTTTTTGGAGGAATTCCGTCTGTCTGACTGTTCGAATAAAGTTAACACGATGTTAGCAAAACGAAGTGAGATAGATAAAATTCGTCATACAGATTTTATATCTATAAATACCAGTCAAATGTTAAGTCAAATTGTACTACTAGTTGACCGTATGTCAGTCTACTTTCAGAAACATGTAAACGCGATAATTCAAAACCGCAATGACATAAATATATCAAATTTTGCAAGGGATTTTATTATTATAATGACGGTTCTCTGTCAAAGTTTTGTTTCAATCGATTGATAAAAACACGTGTAGGACACAAATCCTATTTGTGGATAATACTAACTCATTCCAGGAATTAATCGCCAAATATGGCACGATAGATTCAGTACAAATGCTAAATTCACGCCAAAAATTAATATTTCGTAATTATTGTACACCAGTGAGGCGTTTTCTGGCATGACAAGTTTGTTAGAGAATATGCGAGAAAGTTTTGGAGAAACCAGTAAAGCTGGTATAACTTGCGTGCATTCAAAAATGTGTAGTAGACTGATTGCACTAACTTCAAAATTTTCATTCTTATCATAGAACATGAGCGAATTTTAAATATATGAATTTCACATTAACAGAATTATATTATTATTATTTTTTTTAAATTTTGAAGTCTTAAAAGCCAAAATCCCAGAGAACGGGTTAGTAACTCATAACTAGGCATTTTATAAAGAAGAGAATAAAGAAAGGGAAACTTCTATATCAAATTTTACTTTGTTACGTACAAAAAAATTGTTTTCTAAAATCGTGCCAAACTTTTTTTGATTCTATCGGTACGGCGGAGATCATACTTCAACCTACTCTTTAGTACCTTAATTTATCATTTAGTTTCTATAAAAAGGTTTTCGTTACCAAGAAACGAACAAGAGATTCCAATAATTACTCCAATTTCCTATCTAAGTCGGAAGAAAATAAGTTTGTATTTAAAGTTTCGAAAAAACCAGAAAAACTTTCATATCAAAAGAGAAGTTGCATCTACTGCTAAGTTATACTACTTGCTAAATTATACGACCCCTTTAGATTAACTGGAGCTATTGTTAGTAGATCAAAAAATTTTCTCTTCAAACTTTGGTTAGAGAAAATAATTGGGACAATGAATTTTCTGAATAATTTAACTATGAATAGCATCACTTTGAAGTAAACTGGAAATATTTCCATAGATATTTTTTGAATGATTTTCCAACATTTACCGTTTTTCTTAGACATTATGAAACTTCCGCTGCTACATTTGGAATAGCAATATCTATGTTAAGTTATAATGAAATTTTTTTCCAACAACTGAATTGCTTGCAAGTAAATCAAGGATATCATCTTTACTGATGTTATCAGAAAAACAGGAAGGTTAAGTATCTCTATATGAAGATGACCCCTTAACAAAAATGTAAAATATTTCTCAATGTAATTATGGCATAATAGTAAAAATTGGTACTCCTGAAACCGTTCTCATGACATCAGATAAAGATAGTACTACTTCCTCTAAAATTCCATCTTTTTCCCAATAAGAATTTTCAAGTTTTTCCACATGACGGCAATGAGCCTCCCATTCCTTGGAAGACACTCCGCCCAAAGCATCGCACAACAGATTCTGTAAGTTTTCTAAACTTAAGTCTCCTGTTATATTTCTCTCTTTGATGAGTCTTTTGACTGAAGACCAAACGTATTCAATCGCATTTAAATCGCAATGGTAGGGGGGAAGTCGCAAGACATAATGCCCATTTTCTTTTATTATGCTGTCAATTTTATATATGATTTCTTTAGGGCGATTCCTATCAATTGGCGAATACAGTTCCGCTTTCCTCATTTTCATATCGCATTCTATTCCGTTATTAATCAGCCAATCGGTCATTTCTTTCTTCGTACTGTATTTGGTAGGTGTCGGATTTGCAACTTTTGTGTGATATGGAGCATTGTCCATGCACACGACACTTTTTGGGCGCAAATTTGGAATGAGTTTTTCCAACACTCATTTCTCAAAATTTTCATAATTCATTTGGCCATGATAATCACCAGTTTTAGTTGACGCTTTGTAAATTAATTGAGCGCCAGGAATAAATCCCGTGGACGAGCCAGCATGCACAATGATCAATCGATTTTTGGAATTTACATTTATTTCGGCTCCTGAAATTGTATCACTTTGCCAGCATTTTCTAAATGTTAGATTACTGTCGACCCACGTTTCATCAATGAAAACTATTTATTTATTTTTACTTTTACTTATTTACTTTTTTTATTTACTTTTTCTGTACTGCCTCATTTGTTTCTCCAAAACACAATATCAGGTCCTTCGATGAGAAATTTTCTTTTATTCGCGCATTTCTTCCAGCGAAAATTCATTGAATGCAAAACTTTCCTCAATGATTCCTTATTCCAATGAAAATTCAACTTCTCTCTCAATACGGGAAGTAATTTTCTTAAAGAAGGCACTTTCTTTTGCTGGACGTAAAAATCTTGAACTGTTTGACGAATAACACATTTGTCGAAGTCGTCAATTTCACAATTTCGGTCAATAGGCCTTTTACGGTGCTTTCCAGGAGTACTCAAAACTTCCGTTTTGTCCAGTGTCGAAACTTCATTTTTAATTTTTCCTAATAGTGCCTTCCGACACTCCAGTCGCCTGAGCAGCTCTTTTCATGGCTTGTGGAAGAGGAACCTTCAAAGATTTTGCTGCAGCTTCTTCGGAGCAGAACTCTGCAACATTATGCACAATTTTACGTGCTTGTGATTTTAAAGTCTCTCCTTTCTTAAATCGAAAAGGCATTTTAAAGGATGTCAAAATTTACGAGACAAAAAAATATTAAATAATAAAATGCAGTTAATATTAACCAAAGAAAAGATTAATAAAATATAAAAGAAATAAGTTAAGCGAATATAAAGATACGTGCAACTGCGATTAAAGCGAGAAGACGAATGAGCAATAGATTTTCTGTTATCGCTTCACATTGACGCCAAGAAAAACAATACCCCCCCCCAGACTTCTTTCCGATTCCACCCATTGAAAATGGATCATCCCTACCGCAACCTGTTTCTATAGCGCCCGCCGTAAACATAGACGAATGTCTAGCAGTATTCTTGTCGTGGACAGACAGTATGTAAAATTTTAAATAGATATAAAAAGGCTTGATTTCTCCCAAGGATTTTCTATGCACAAGACCTTTAAATAGACGATACTACATTTAAAATGTCACTTTTCGTTTCCATCTACGTTGAAAGACAGCAAAATAAGGTTGAATGGATCGATTTTCTTTTCCACGATAGTACATGAACTTTCATAAATATTCTATAAGGTACACTGATACTTATCCTACATTATCAACTTGAGTTATTCATTGTTTACAAATATGGATTACTTTCATTTACATATGGTAAGACATCGATTTTTCATTTGTTGAAAATAATGGAGAAAATAGCTGCAAATTTTGTTTTAAACCGAGTTTCGATGGCATCAAAAAAGGACATTACTATACGAAATTCTGAATAATAATCTGAGTTTCTGTTGAAAAATTCTGAATAGTTTTCGCATGATGCAGTTTTAATCTAAGGCTTATAAATAAAAATGCATGGTTAAAAAACAAAAAAATTATAAAAAATAATCTATACTTATAATAAAGCTCAATGTGTGTGTGTGTGTGTGTTGGCACTCTACAGGCCAGGTCATTTGACATAAAGCTACCAAATTTGGTACATGTATACCTTAGAGGTCGGGAATGTGCACCTGGGGTCATTTTTTTTGAAATTTTAATTATTAATTAAAAACTAACTTTCCCGCCAAAAAAATCTTCCATTTTCCCCACCGCCAACTTTTCCGCCAAAAAAATCTTCCATTTTCCCCACCGCCAAATGAGTAAGGCTTTATTTTTATTTTTTCTCCCAACAGTAATAAGGCTAGGGTTAACATTTTACGGCGGATGATTTCAAACGATTCTGTTTATTTTCTTAATGTTTTATGCATTTAAAATTAAACATTGTTAATTAATCCATGTTTCAGATTCATTCTGAAGTACTTTTGAATTAAAATAACACAGAATAAAGGAAATTAAAAATGTCTAATCTGCATAGCGAACCCCAACTGGTGTAGAAAAATTCACGCATTTGCGTTACCGTAAAAGGCGAAGAAAATTCACGCATGCGCACTGTGTTCTGATTGTTGGCATGGCAACCATTATCAACGGACGATTTAAATTACTTTTAGGTTAGTTGCATGCTTTTGTAATTAAATTGTATTTATGTTAGTTATATATTTTTTTTATATAAGCTTATAGTTTTAAGTACATCGTTTTTTACGTAGTTTTTTTAAACCTGTTTTCGACCGATTATTTTAAACGATTAATTTTATTTTCTTAGTGTTTGATGCATTTAAAATGAAACATTGTTAATGAATCGATCCGTTCATGATGAATCTGAGAAAATTTTGTTGACAAATTCTTGAGATATTACATAAACTAAGAAAGATATTCTTTAGTGCCCATAAAGTTTAAACGCTCAGTGACTCTATTATCAGTAATCATATTATTAAAAAAAATGCTTTGTTTCAATAAAAAAATATTATTATATTAATTGCAGATTAATCCTTTACACTTTAATTTAAAGCATAAATTCTACGAGGGGTAACAGAAAATTAGAGAGATACATATCACGATATGACTGAAGGCCTTTATAATATTATGAGTGAATTATATGACTATCAAAATTTGAAGTTTTAAAATATTTTGCTGAAGAATCTATTAAAGTTGGAATTGCATAAAATATTTAATTATTAAAATTTTAACGAACATTAAGATTGGCGAACCGGCTGGTCGCCAAAGGCGGCTAGTAATAAATAAAATAGAAATTAGAGGAAATGCCCCCAGACACAGCTTTCATAAACTTTTCGTATATTTACATAATATAGTAAGTTTTCTACTCAGTATTTAACATAGTAAAGGAAATAGAACATGCATTTTTGTTTTCTCCATTGACTAGTTACATTCGAAATTTGACGTATGTCTAGAATTTCAGGGTCAATACCACAAGGAAAAATTTCATTTATATAGCTTATTGTATTTTTGAGCTATTGTAATCGAACAGATAAATCGACAGACGCAATTTCATTCTTGATGCTATCTAAGATGCGGAACAGAGAAACCAAAATCTAATAGTCATTTTTTTTATCAGTACAATAATTTCTTTTAGTTTATTTTGTAATCTGAAAAAGTAAAGAAATAGGCTTAATGTAATAAATTTTTAATAAATATTACTTATGTGCTGATTATGTAAAGATTCACATGATAGATTCAGAAAAATTGCAAAATTAAGATTAATATTTCAAAGTATTGTAACCAAGGTCATGGGACGTCGCTCTAGTATAAAACCTTTATTAGAGAGTCTGCGAGAAAGTTTTAGGGAGACCACACCTGCTGGTTATTTTACTGCTCTTATAAACTTTGACTTTATATATTAAATACAATTTTAAAACTTTTGAATCTGATATGTTTTACACAGGATATTTATTATATGAGACGTTGGAAAGAATATTTATGATCCGAATGCTGTAAAGTGAAAATAGTTTTATGCAAGGAGTAATCAAAAAACTTTTTATCGCCAAGACAAAACAAAAATTGATAATATAAGAATAAGATTCTATTTATGAGATTGTAAACTCATAAATAGAGTAAACTAGTAAAATCATATCCTTGTCTTAACTTAAATAATCAGGAGTACTCAAAATACACCAAAACACATTAATGAAAAAGTAAACATTTTAAAAGAAATCCATTAAATTATTATAATTGCTGATTTCTTTATTTTAAACTGCATTATGTCATTAAACAGAATATATCATTTAATAGAAACAAATTTCTTTGAGTATTGCATATTATAAAAGACATATTAAAAAACATATTATAAAAGAAATTATATTTATTCTCTCAGATGATCGATGTAAAAGTATGTTTTCTAATAGATAATAATTTTCTGGGATTCTTTCTGCAACATAATAAGATATCGAATCAAATAAATTTAAAATAAAAAAAATAATAATAACTTTAATTTTAACATGCAGACGATAATTTTCTCGAATTCTTTCTGCAACATAATGAGCTATAGAATCAAATAAATTTAAAACAACAAAAAATAATAATAACTTGAATTTCAACATGCAGACGATAATATTTTAAAGGTAGAACAATTCCAAGAAAATGAAATTATTTAAATCCTTTCACAAATATTTCTTAAACTGGTTTTTAGAATTCCTTTTGTGATCCATTAGACTTTCAAGAACGACTTTAAGCCCTGTTTTCAGAGAGTTCTTAATAATTTATTCATGTATATATCCAAGCTGGCAATTCCAGTTTGTTTATTGAATTATTTGAAAACTGTTATTATTTTGTCAATCTTCAAGCAAATTTTGCTTTTAGTTTGATAACAAGATTTTATACTTTGAAAATTTTCTTCCTGTATTGGGAAATTTGTTAAATATTTTATGAATGCAACGGATTTTACTTTAATTTGTTACTTTATTGGAATTTAAAAGTGTTTTTTTTATAAAAACTTGAATCAAATTTTTATAAGGTCAGATATTCATTCATTTTCATTTGTGCATTTCTATAAAATTACATGCACAAAACATTCTTTAGATTGCATAAGCTTCATAGTATGTTAAAAATTAGTGTTTATTTACTTAGAAATCTCATTTCAAAGTTATTAGATCAAAGTAATTGGACGTTAGAGGTTATGCATTGTTCGGTTATAATCATTCTTTAAAGAAATAATGTAAACATTTTGTTTAACACTTACATAGATATGAGAGACTTATTTTCAATTCATTTCAAAGAATTAAAAACTGAAGCTGTCTTGGTTCATCGGAGAATCTGACTGTTTTAGTATAAAAGAGATACTAAAGAAATTGAAAACAGCGAAAGTAGACTTCCTAAAAATTTACTCATATTCTCTCAAATAAGGAAATTATTTCCCTCCCGACCTCCAGATAAAATTATGCATATGATGCAAAATCGTGTATGTCTGTATGATATTGGCAAAGCATAATTACGAAATATCGATCTTTAGGCTTCAATTTAGCTATTTAATGAATACAGCCTGCTATCTTTGGTGATTATTCGTTGACATACTGTTAATACGCAAATATCAGAAAACCGAATGTGTGTATTACATGCCTTTTTTACATGACGATCGAAGTTATATTTTGACAAATACCTACAATTATAGTCACAAAATTACATACCAAATTTTATTTAACTAAATCATTGTTTTTTCCATTCAGATATTATGTTTGCATGCATGCGATTGCATGGATCAATATACCTTCAGCCCTTTGATTAATTTGATTTAAGAGTCGGTAAGAATTTACATTTAAAATGCTAAGATTGAGCACCAATTTTATTTATTTAGATTTTTGCATTTTGCATTATCATGTTTACTTGCACTCTGACCGACATACAGACTTCCTCAATATAGATTTCCTCCGAGTTTTGATAGAAATTTACAAATTTGGTGTAAAATCCTTATATAAAATTTTATCTCTAACTAAAAACGTCTTGAAATATCACGTTCCGAGAAAGAAAGAATTGATTCCAAAAACTTTTTTAATATATACTCAGGAAGGATTTAAAACATCGACATTCAACAAAAGTTCGAATTTTTTGATTATTATTACATACTTTCTCGCTGTGTACTTCACATTCGAAAAAAAAGATAAGATATAAGGACAAGGAAGTAAAAAGAAAAAGAAAGGGAAGTACACATCATTTTAGTAGTTTACTTTCAGTAAGTTCAAGTAGGAAAAGTAGGCCTTTGCATAGAGCCTCACAACTTAGCGATATTTTTTGTGAGAGTTTCAGAGAAATTTATTTTCCTTTACTTGCATCGACTCTTGTATTTGTCGATGTACTTACAAGCACTCATGTTAAAATCAGATATCGTTTCAATTTCTAATAATTATTATTAAAACTTTATTTATTCTAAATCATTGTCATATGAATGTCTTCCAAATGCTTTTTTGCAGTAAGTTGATTTATTCACAAATCGATACTGGCAAACTTTGTATTATTATATTTAATTACCACATCACTAGCCGGCGTCCTGGCCTAGGGATAGCGCATCCTCCCCGTGGTCTAGGCGTTCCGGGTTCGAGTACTGGTTCGGGCATGGTTGTTCTCTTCCTTGTGTTCTCTCTGTGAGGTGCGTGAATGAGCCCCCCCCCCCTGTAAAAAGGGGTTGTGCAAGCGAGCGTGTGTGTTATCTTCAATTAAGCTAGAAGTCAGACTTCTGCCTTCGGGTGCTCAGGGGTCTTTACCCTCAGAAGCTACTGCGCAAAAAATTGGCTTAAAATAGTGACACGACAAAAAAAAAAAATACTAGAGCTTTATCAAGAAGCTCAGTGAAATCTGTATAGAGAAAGTTTATCTGTCCGAGTACAAGCATTATAGTCGCAGGGGCATGGAGAGGTGTTATGTTCGAATACAATTGGATATGATAATGTAAAATGCAAACAGCTGGATAGATTAAATTTTGGTAAATAGTCTTAACGTTTAATGTGTAGAATCTTACGAAATTTTGGACCAAATTAGTCAAAAGTCTGTGGGTCCGTACATTCGAAAGCATATAAACATGGTAAGTAAAAAAAGAAATGGCTCGCCGGCGTCCTGGCATAGGGGTAGCGCGTCTTCCCCGTGATCTGGGCGTCCCGGGTTCGAGTCCCGGTTTGGGCATGGTTGTTCTTCTGTTGTTCTATCTGTGAGATGTGTGAATGTGCCCTCCTGTAAAAAGGGGTTGTGCACGCGAATGGATGATGCGTGAGTGGCAAAGTCGTACTCTTGGCCCTAGTTGACGCTGCTATACAAAATAAGAGACGTCCCCCTCAGGCTTAAATCGCTGTCTTCGTAACAGCGGGCTTGTCAGTGGCAAGTGCCATAAGAAACAAACAGAAATGGCTTAAATAAATGAAATTTGATACTAAATCTTGTTATAAAAAGTTCTAGTTCTATATCAAATTTTAGAGACAGTCGGTCAAAAGAAAGGCTCCAGAATGCATAATTGATTTTCTTCACTCTACTATGAAGTACAAAACGCTCAAATGCTTAACTTTGAAAATAAAAATCTGAGAATTCGTAATGTTCACTTCCTTACTCAAGATTAGAATTCTTATCTGGAGAGAGAATCATAATACTTTCGTTCGAGAATATGCGAGAAAGTGTCTGTGAGACCACTCCCACTGGTTTTATTAATACAAAACTAAACAATCCGGCAGCACTTGATTTCTTCAAACCAGGCCAAAGAGTCAAAAACCGGGAGTGTCCCGTAAAATCCGGGACGTCTTTTATTATTAATAAACACTTTATGTCTAAAAAAAAGATTAATTGCCCGCATAATCGAACGGCTACTCAACCGAATATTTATTATAAGATTGAATAAATGTCTTTGAATGTGTAAGTGTTATCACAATTCCGAATGTTCTAGAATAAAAATGAAATATTCCACTACTTTAAAAGTGAAGAAGAAATACTTTGTAATTTCTTTTTGTTGCAAAACGAACGTCAATGCCTTATATCCTGCAAGCAAATCAGCTTTATTAACATTGTCCTTCTACAGAAGCGCTGTTTTATACGAGATGGAATGTTAATTTCCATCTATGGCGTGAAATGCATAAATAAATTAGAATTATGATTTATATAATGATGAAAAATGCTATCAAAAAAGATAAGAACAACTACTCATAATTCTTTTCAAATAACATTTTGTGCATAATATACCCCATTGAAGCTATTTAAAAAAAGAAAGGAAGAAAAAAAAGAAAAAAACCAACCATCTGTCTTGACGTTTCTGCAGAAAACTTCCTGCTACTGTAATGATGACGTCATGTCTAGGCCTGACGGGTAATATGTATTTCATTGTTTACCAAGCAGATGACTTCCCTGTTTTCTAATGGGAGAAGGTTTTTATTAGGCAAATGGTTATGACCCTAAGGCAATTTCGGTGAAATTGCTATTTGATTTAACGCAATTAATTTATTCATTTTTTGACGAGATAAATGCGGTACATCATTGTGAATGTTCAAACATTGATGACGAAAGCCATTAATGTGGTGTAATTAGGTTGTTATGACTACTTAAAGACCTTCTTTTTTTTGTGGAAGCTGATTAAACATCATAAAAGCTAGGACGGAATTTTTGAAATTGAAAGTTTAAAACAGAGTATTGTTCAATTAATTAACCAAAAAAACATAGTCAAACTATGAATTAAAACCTCTGATATCATTTATAATTGAACACACATAGACAAAACGGAAATAATTCAATAAAAAATAAGATATATTTGTGTTCAGAAAATATTAATGAGAAAAATATTTATGTTGCTTCCTCCCCCCAAATTAATTAAAGCATTGTATATAGTCTGTTGGGATTAGAAATGGTTCCGTTTTGCATTATGTCGCGTAACGATTTAATTTAAACATTTCACTTTTTCAATTTCTTGAAGAAATGCAAGCGATAATTTAAGGAAATTCTTTCAGCACGCTTTTTTTTTTTTTTTGCAAATATTAATTTTAATAAAAAAATTTTCTTATAACTGTGAGCGTTATTTTGTCACACAATCGAATTTGCCTAGTTCCATATCAATTTTATGGATTAAAAACCAAACTAATGTTCCAGTATTTTGGTTATTGGAAAAGTTTTATTTATAATATTTTGTCGATATTAAATACTGACTCAACACATTAAGTACTGCTGCCAGTAATCAGCTCGAAATCTATAAAATAATGGACGTTCATAATAGCATTACTGAATGCAGTTTATCTACAAGAAATTGTATTATTTTTAGTCAATTTCCGATTGTAATTTGTTTACTCATATATGATTTATGAATCATCAATGCAATCAGTTTTTTTTCTCGTGAAGTCAAGTTAATTTATTTACTTAGTTATAAGAAAAATGGGTTAAATGTTGTTTTTTATCACCTTTACCATATACTAAAAAATATACTTTTACTAATAGACAACTATTAGATGACCGACTATAAAAAAAATTTGATTATGATTAAACGTGAACTTTCAGAAAATGATAATTACTCATCGAAAGGTTTACGAAGTATTTTTTAAATGATTAATTTGTTTTGAAATTGGCTTAAGACAGATAAATATAAAACATTCATATTTGGTATAATTAAATCAGAATGATGGAAAATCTCAGCAACATGAGGAATGCCGAAGTTCATTAACGTGTACTATGTGAAAACCGTGTTTTAAACCGTTTTTATTTGAGGATTGAAAAGAATTTGAAAATATCAATTCAATTGATAAAGAATCAATTTTTGCCTTCCAGGTTTACAAAGCGATTTTTTTTGTAGTTGTAAATTTTGTAGTACATTTCTAAATCATTTCTGATTTTTACTTTCTACGTAGTGTAGAGAAAACATAACAATCGTAAAAAAAAAAATCGAATTCGAACTCGAATTTTTGACTAATCTCCACATTTTATCCTTCTGTCTGTCTGTGACAAAGATACCTTGAAAACGCTTTCAGCTAGACTTTAAAATTTTGTATACTGTCTTTACATCAAATTTGTATATTTCTATTGAATTTTTGGTCAAATCTATTCAAGGAAAATCCATCTGTCCAGCTGTTCAAATATAAATTCATACGATAAGTACAAAACGAAGAGATCTAGATAGATAAGATTCTGTACACAGATTTAACATCTATAGTGTAGATACTACTCAGAATTTGAGACAAAACCAACAACAGGTTGACTGTCTATCAGTCCATGTTATGGTAAAATTATATTTCTATTGAAAACATTAAGACCAAGATACGAATAAACGAATTTATTGAAATAATTTTCAAGCATTCATCTAACAAACCAGATGGTCGTCAAAAGCGATTGGAACAGAAATATACTTGAAGACTTATTTAAAAGATATAGATGCTAAAAATAAATACAAAGGAGGGAAAAAATCTGTTTTATTGTTGTCTACCTGACAAAATGTTACTTCTTTATCATATGAGTCATTTTCTGCATCAGTAAATCGTAATCATTAGATAGAAAGTCAGCGATCAACCACATACATATGAAATACCAAATGTTAACTTTGATTAAATAATGATCCAACAAACGAACAACGAGATAAATCTCATTGAATATAACTGCGGCAATAACCTTTCAATAAGCTTCTCTTCTATTATTGTTTGGAGATATGTACCTGTGTTGGCAGCTAAATGAAAGGAAAAGAATACTAAAAATAATAAAATATGGATAATGATAAGTCAAGGTTCGAAGCTGAGTAAGTCTGGCTTTGATCAAACAAAGCTGCACCTTGGAAAAATTCCGCCAACGTGTCTTTACAGTAGTGAGATTCTCTTTTAATGCCTCGTATACGTAGTATAGAGAAAGTATAGCAATCGTCAAAAAATTCGAACACCAGATTTTGATGAATCTTCGCGTTTCAGACCTCTTCGAGTTCGAAAAACACATTTTGGGTAAATTTCCGTCTGGGACAAATATAACTCATAAAGGTTTTGAGCTAAACGTTTTTTTTTTTTTTTTCCTTGTCGTGTGACTATTTAAGCCAAATTTTACGCAGTAGCTTCTGAGGGTAAAGACCCCTAAGCACCCGAGGGCTGAAGTCTCACTTCTAACTCAACTGAAGATAGTATACACACACTCGTTTGCACAATCCCTTTTATACAGGGGGGGGGGGTTCATTCACGCAGCTCACAGAAAGAAAAAAAGGAAGAGAACAACCATGCCCGAACTAGGGACGCTTAGATCCAGGGGAAGACGCGTTACCCCTAGGCCAAGACGCCGACAGCTACACTGTTGAAATTTGGTATAAGGTCTTAGCATATACCAAATTAGCGGATTTCTATCCAATTTTAGCAAAATTTGATCGGAGGAAGTTTGTCTGTCCTGCTGTTCGAATATAAGTTAACATGATAACTGCAAAAAGAAGACAGTTAGATAAATGAAATTCAGTATAGAGATTTAACATCTATAGGGAAGATACCTGTTAAATTTTGAGACAGATCCATCAACGGGTTAACTATCTGTCGGTCTGTACTTTCAGAAATATCAACTCATAGCCGCAGTGACTTTAATATATCTAATTTGATATGGAATTTTGTTACTACGATTGTAGTTTTGTGTCACATTTTTTTTCAGTCGGTTGAGAAAAAGACGTCAGAAGCACAAATTCGATTCGGGTATTATTAAACACTTGTCAAGGATTAATCAACAAAATCCTCGCCCAGGATGGCACAATAGATTCAGCAAAAATGCTAAAATTCACACGAAAAATATTTCATAATTATTGTACGCTAGTGCCACGTAAGGCATTCTTTAGGATGACAAGTTTATTAAAGTGTATGCGAGAAAGGTTTTGGGAAGATCACTCCAGCTTGTATATTATGTAAACTTACTAAAACATTACATTTTTTTCAAGCAGTTCACCGTTGCTTATAACATACTTCAATGAATGTATCGTGTTAGAAACATTGTATGGAATTTATAGATTAAAGTAGCCGTCTTTAGTGACAAGCTGTTCACCCACCATTTTAATGGCTTTAATTTAGTAAAGTAAAGCCTTTTTTATTAAATATATTTCATAACACCAAATGAAAATACAATTTTAAATAATATTCACAATGCAAACAGGGAACTTTCTGATAGTTATTTACGTAAAATTAAAAAAAATCTTGAAATCGTTCTATTTGTTGAAGCTGGAGGTTCCGCCAAAGCTTTACTTTGCTATATCTTTTGAAAATGGAAGGCAGATGGGGGCAGGCTATTAAAGAGGATATATTTAAGTGTTTTCAGCTTTTAAATAAAACAAAAATTTGCGAATTTATGTAATGGATAGCATTGGGAAATTTGATAACAGTTTGTTTGTTTTTCTGTAGAGGATATATAATAAAGTAGTGATTTAGGATATTTTGTCGAAAATGGAAAAGAACAGGCTATCATTGATAACTTATAAAAGAGTCGTGGGCTCTTCTGATGAAAGGGATAGAATGTTTAAGTCTGGGTAACTCTGTCTTTTTTTTTCATACTTTCTCGTGTACGAATTATGTAAAGAAAAATATTGAAATCTTCAAAAAATTCGCACCATATATTTTGACAAACATCCATTTTTCAGACCTTTTTGAGTCCTAGATGAACTCAGAAACTTGGAATCAAATTCGTCAATGGTTTATAGTCTGTTGGTCTGTTTTTTCAAAAGCATGCAAGTACAAAAACTTAAAAATTCAATGACCTAAATTTAGTACTCGATTTTGAGACTATTGCAGTTCTATGTCTAATTTTGATTCCAATCTGTCAGAATATAGGCATCCAAAAGACATATTAGGTTTTCGGTTACTTATGTATTAACCGCACACCAGGATTAATAGCCCACCAGCGGAATTGATCTCCCAAAACATTTCTCCCATACTCTCTAATAAGCTTGTCATACCAGAGATTGGCATGCACTAGTTACGAAATATTAATTTTTGGCGTGTATTTAGCATTTTTACTGAATGGATCGTCCTTGGTGAGTTATTTGGCAATGAATCCCTGGCACGCGTTAATAACATCCCAAAATCAGATTCGTGTTTTAGACAGGTTTTTCTCAATCGATTGAAACAAAAATTTGACTCAGAACTATAATTGTAGCAACAAAATCCCATATCAAATTTGATATGTTTAAGTCTTTGCGTTTATATGATGCTATTGCTTTTGCATTTTTCTGAACTTACAGATTAACAGACAGTCAACATACTGTTAGATTTGGCTCAACATTCTATTTGCGTCTACACTATAGATGTTAAATCTTTGTACCGAATTTTATCTATCTAGCTCTCTTCGTTTTATAATTATCATGTTAACTTATATTCGAATATTCGTTCACACGGACATCCTTTGAACAGATTTTACTCAAAATTTGACAGAAAATTTTTCACATTTGTTGTAAAGACCGTATACTAAATTTCAATCGTCTTGCTCAAAGCATATTTGTCACAAACAAACAGACAGACGGACATTATCCAAAAATGTATTTTTCCGACTCAGTGAGATCCCAAAAGTGAAGATTCATCAAACTCTCGAGGTCTGGATTTTTTTTATTTTTTTTTGGCAATTACTATATTTTCGCTATACTACGTATACTCGAAAATAAAAAAGTCGCCAAAGGTCGATCGCATGAGGGATTCAATAAAAAGGCCAAACATCTATTTCGTAACTATCGCTCGTCAATGCCATGCAGGACATTCAAGACTTTATCTATACTCTATAATTTTATTTTATGCGAGTGTACGAGTGGGCCAGTTTCTCTGATTTCTATACGGATTGTAAAATGAAGCAGTCTTTTTGAGATTTCTTGCGAAAATGGAAAGCTTAGAAACAATTGACCCTTCATCACTTATCTGGGGTTCATAACATTTTATGTGAATTAAAAATTGACGAAATAGGTCCAAAGTTTGGAGCCAATGGGCTCTGTTATACCTCTTCGCTTTTTACAATTTACACAGTGCACTAGTATTTTTGAGAAGTCTCCCAGAAATATGTGAAGGGAACGTAGGCAATCATTGATGACATAGTTAGAGATCTTTCAAATGAAATGGCGAAATCGATCAGTAGTTGGAGTTATTTTCAGATTTCCAAATTATTTTCAATATATAGATGGCAGTATGGTAGCAAAGAAATTATTTGTATCCGAAAATTATAGAACATCCATTTAAAAAAGAACCGGAAAAAATGTTTTTTTCAACCATTACAAGCGACGAATGCAACAACAAAATCAAGAATAAAATATTTATTCTTGAAACTAAATAAAACTTATAGTAAAATGTATAACTGAATAATTTAAAATTAATTAATTAATTATTTCTGAATAATCATCTGTATTTTTAAGACGACGGATTAAGAATAATTACTGTGTTTTCACAACGTCATGAATTTCTTGATATAGAAACGGTTGTTAAGCAACATCTGAGATAAATAGAAAGAATAAAACCTTTGGTTGCTAAGCAACGTATATTAGAGTTTGTTTGCACTTACAAAGAATAAATATATAGTTTGTTGTCTTATGTATTGATTCGCTAAATTTTTGATAAATGTTGTAAGATTTATGCATACTTAAAATGTAATTAGTTATAGGTAAACATCACTGCTTGCACATTTAGTACCTGAAAAAAGTTTCTTTTGAATATATATATTTTTTATTTTAATTCACATTTATTACAAAAAAATGCACAATGTGCGTGCATTTTTGGTAATAAATTTGATTTATAGGGAAGTAAAGACATCTGAGCTTTCCATATAGTATACTTTTCATTTAAGAAATCATCATCACTTCCATTTAATTGAAATTTTGAACCCAAATTCAAATATGTTTTTTGAAATTTCTATTATTTTTATCATTATTTTTTCGTGTCTTATTTTTTAACGAATTACACTAATAAAAACATTTGCATTCTAAGGGGATTTAAATTGATCAAACTACAAAAAATAATTAAACTAAATAAATATTAAATATCCAATTAAGCTTTTTAAAATAATTGCAGAAAGATTTTAATCCTTTTGACTTGGCCGTTGAAAATTTTAATTTATCTTATTTTATGCAAACGAAAATAGTCTTTCTGTTAAAAGACGATTTTTAGTTTATCTGGAATTTTGACGCTAATAATAAAATTCCAAAACATTAAAATAAATTAAATATTTTCAGTAAATTTAGTAAATTTAATTAAAACTGATTCAGGATATTACTTGACCTAAATGATATATTTCAATATTATATGAAATTATATAACTATATATATAATATTATATATATTATATAAATATAATATTCTTATATTTAGATATACGAAACTAGCGGTAGTGATTTCCTCGAAGCTTCCTCGTATATTCTCTAACAAATATACTTTTGTATTATTAAATGTATGTAACTGGTAAATAATAATTGGACAGAGGCGTGTTTGAGTGTGATCTTTGGCTTTTAATCGCTGAAATGCTGTTAATACACATCCCATAAAATCGAATATGTGTTTTACATACCTTTTTCCCGACCTATTTAAAGTAAAATTTGGCACACAACTGCAGTTGTAGTCAGAAAACATACCAAATTTTATACCTTTAGGTCATTGCGTTTTTTGAGTTACGTGCTTACACGCTTGTGAAAGTATAAGCTGACAGTCGGTCAATCCCTTGAAGATTTTGATTTCCAATTTGATACCTACGTATATATATTTCAGATGTTAAATCTGTGCATCAAATTATACCATCTAAATGACTTTATTTTTTTTGTTAATTTATATTTGGGCAGCCGAAAAGACGGACTTTCTGTCTGGAGTTCGTTCAATATTTGATAGAAATCTACAAATTTGAAGTAGAGACCACATACCAAATTTCATCTACCTAACTCAAATTATTTTTGAAACTATTGTATTCACAGACAAACAAATTCTAGAAGTGCGTTTTTTGGACTCAAGGAGTTCTGCAATACGGAGATCCGTCAAAATATCGAATTCGAAATTTTTGAAGGTCACAATATTTTCTCTTAACAAAAATTACCCAATTTTTTGCTCAAATATTGATATCCAATATTCGTTACATAATAAAGGTGAAGCTACAGACTCTGAACATATATATAAATTCTCGATAAATAGCGAAATTCTGAGGGAAATAAAAAGAAAGAAAAGATACGAGAGAAGACCGAAGCTTCTACTAAGGAAAAGAATTATATGACATTTTTTTGCAATGGAATAATAAGAATATTAAAATGGTCATTTTTGCAGGATGAAAAGTCAACCATCTAACTCTCCGACCCGCCCTAAGGCACACGGATTTAAACCATAAAACTGAATGACCGGACCGCTGCAACAGCAATTGGCGGGAACTGTGGTTGAGTACTAAGGGCCGTCACCGGCCACGGTACAACCCTCCCCGAAGGAAGTACGTCCCGTCATCGATGGGAGGAGCCAGATCCCCCACCTATTAGTGTACCTTCCAGGGTGGCGAGATCCAACCACCATGCCGGAAGCATCTCATCCTCATTTCGAGGTGCCCCTCCGAGGGTCTTTGCAGGATGAAAAATAAATTTTGAATTGAATCATTTGGTTTATACAGCAGTTCAGCTAAGAATAGCTGTTTAATATTAACGTAGATAGTATTGTTGACACAACTTTCTGGAAGAATACTATTACTTTTTTCGGTTTCCATGTCTTCGAATTTCTGGTTTTACTTATTAGATTAGCAATCTAATAAGTAAAAGTTTGAGTTTAATATAATATAATTTTTTTAAAGAGAAGAGGTGGGGAACCTTTTAAGCACTTCAATCTACATTTTAGAAACCGAATCTGCAGAGAACCCTTTCATCTACTGCACATTGAATTTTTTCTTCCTGAATTGGTTCCTGAAATTTCTTGTTGTTCCTTTCAGGTCTAGGAAGTGAGGATCTAGGCCTCTTGTACCTTTTTCTACGCAGAATGAAAGGTCTCTGCTGGCCATAAGTGTCGTAGCCTGTGTTGACATTTTTGCTGTTGGCTGAACATTTTTTGTTGTATCTCCAACTATGCTGTAATTTTGAATTACATCGTATGCGCGGGCTATTTGTCTGAATGACACAACCATTTTCTTGAGCATCTTGTATTTGTAAGTATTGAACAAATTCTGTGTCATTACGTTGCTGCAATGTGCTTCAAGAGCAGTAGGTAAAGATTCCCATTTCCATCCGTCTTTTTCACTTCTTGGCATTGTATCCCAGGCTGTAGTTGTTGTTTTGTCATTCAAAGTAGCGTACAGGGTCACCACGTTACAACAAGTTTTAATCCTTTTTTTAATCATCCTTCTTGTCATTCTTCCTTTTCTGTAATTCCTTTTTTTAAAGTTGTAGCATGAGGTCCATCGTGTCCTCCTCTTGTTCAAATTCCGACACAAATAGCACACGTTCTTTCTGACAGAAGTTTTAATGGGCATAAGAGATCTTTAGCTTAGAGATAGAAGGCAAATATTACTAAATACAATTTTATAAAATATATTTCTTGATATAAATATGTGGCTTGATGAAGATTTCTACCATAAAAGATTTTTGCAAATTATGTAAAGATACGTAAATATTCAAGGTCTTCATAGTGCCTTATTAATAATAATCTTGCAACCCAAATTTTAGAAATCTCTTTGTTTATATATCACATAATGTGATAGATAGCAGATTTTTCGTTTAATAGATTGAATCTATAATTAGAATCGGCTTTGATCTTGCAATTATCCAGCTTCGAAATTGAAGCTCCATCGCTACTTTACAGTGGGTTTAACAGATTTCCGAAAAAGAAATTAATTTTTGCAAATTTTTTTTATTTCATTTATTTTCCGATTTGATGTAAACGTATCTAAGACTGGAATCTGGCTTTTATTTTGCTTTTTTTAACAGTCTAAAGAAAACAAACCGAGTTGATGTCCCTCCTCATACAGTAAGTAGTAATTTGATGAAATCGAGCATCAGACCTGTAATTTTCCAGCTCAGAAATCAAAAGATAAGAAAAAGAAAAAAAATTGCGGTGCACATTTCCACCTTCCAAAGTATATATGTGCTGAATTTGGTAGTTATAGATCAAATGAGCAAGCCTGTAGAGCGCTAACACACAAACTTTTATTTTTATTATTAGTATAGATATTATTCAAAAGATACACTGTCTAAAGCATTTATTTTTTAAATATTGTTTTAAACACCTTTTATCGTGTCAAAGACAGATATATTATTTGATTTTTCCTTTGGAACATGAATGTAATCTAAAAAATTGTTGCGCTTCAAAGATTTTTAACAATATATCCATCTTTTAACAGCATTTCATCACTTCGTTGCATTAGAATGAAACAGTAAGACTGACGAAATTTGCTGCAGAATCAATACATTATAAATGAAAGGAAAGTGGGAAAAAAAGAGATTCATATCAATAGACATTCTTTTAGCGTACAAAATAAAACCATGCCAGTTCTCTGGTTATTAATCATCACGTTAGCTAAAAATACTTTTACGTAAGAAAAAAAAGTTAGACTATTCTCTTTTGGTTTTGCCATGAAGTGGATAGTACAAAAATAAAAATTCAAAAAGTGGGACGTTCTTGAATGTGGGCATATTCGAGAGGCGTATTACCATTGAGCTGCTTGCTGCCTAGGGTCGTTAAGTTGAGAGGTGGTGGTAGGCAAATTAGTTAAAAACGTTATTTTCCTAGTTGTAAAATTGAATTAGCAAAAATATAATAAGCAAAAAAAAATTATTAGGATAGTATTAAATTTTATTAAGTCTAATTGATCAAATTTCTACAAGCTTTATTGTTTTCACTTAGTTATTTCCGTATTTTAAAACATCGAACTTATACGCCAGTGATAATTTTTACAAATATGCAGTTTTGATTCGTATTAAATAAATAAAATTAAATGCATTTCCGAAATTATCATTATAAGAAATAACCTAAAATAATTCATTAATATGTTGTTTAAATATTAAAAAAATGTGTTGAAGTGCGAAACTAAATTGACCAGTTTATTAAAAAGTAGAGGAAGCCTCAAAAGAAGTAAAGAGCCTTGGGCTGTAAAATGCCTAAATCTGCCATTGGATATTTCCACATTTCGACTGAATCCAACATCACACCATAAAAATGTTCTTTTGAAAATTAAAGTATGCTTCAATGGAGAGAAATAATTTAACTGAATAATGATCGAAATTTAGTCGAACATTAGGCTCCACATTTTTTAAAAGTGCACGGAATTTGTAAACAAAGTAAATAAATAAAATATGATTTCGTTTTGTCTGTTTAAACAAATTTTTCGTAATCGTCATACGCATTAACTCTTGCCGATCGTGATGATTATATCTTTAATGCATTTTTTTAGAACACACCAAAATCGCGTCCTTCAGCCTTAACCTTCAATTCTTATTCCAATAAGAAAGTGAGTATAATTTATACCAGCAGACTGATCAGCTCATAGTTTTCTCATATATTCTCTAATAAATGACGAACATTAGTTACGAAGGAGCCTATTAGATATTAGGCAATTCTTTTGGTGATTAATCGTTGATGCGGTTAAAACATAAGTGAAAGAGAAACCAAATATGTATTTCGGGCGCTTCTTTTTCCCGAACGATTAAAATCAGATCTGACACAGAACCACACTTGTAGTCACAAAATCACATGCCGAATTTCATACATTTAAGCTATAACAGATCTGAGTTATAGCATTTACATTCTTATAAAAGTACAGACAGACAGATAGAGAACCCCTCCACAGATTTTTTCAAATTCGATAAGTATCTACATTTCAGATGGTAAATCTGTGCACTCATTTTTTATCTATCTATCTCCCTTGGGGTTTAATGATCATTTAGCTTATATTCAAACAAGCTGAAAATCATTCAAAATTTCATAGAAATCTTCAAATTTGGTGTAAAAACCATGCATCAAATAGTCAAGACATCTTTACAGAGAGAGTGGAAAAAAGACATAATTCCAAATATGTATTTTTTGGATTCCGATATATTGGAAATGTGGAGATACTTCAAAATCTCGATTATTAAATTACTTTCTCTATACGTTTCGGGACCAAAACTTACCACCAGGCTAAAGCGGGCCAGTATATTTATTACAAAAAATACAAGAAAGCTTTAGAAAGACCATTTCCGTTGATTAATAGTATGTTATAATTTTTTATAAATTGTATTTATATAAATGCATTAATTTTTTATAAGTTAAAGGTATTTCGTGGGTTTTTTTTTTTTCTCCTTTTGCTGTTTTCAAAGTCGGGTGATATTAAAAATCATTCAATTCTTTATTCGTCATTTCTCGATCGCAAATCGAAATAAATTATTCTGCTTCTTCTTTCATACCTAGAAGCCCTTTTTAATTAATTCCTTTTGCAATTTGTACAATTATTTAGTTTCGTTTTCAATATGGTAACACAACCGACTTTCAGCATCTCACTGCTTATAAATAAAATTTCAGCCATGGACAAATTAAATGGAAACATTTAAGATAACGTGCATGTGTAAACTCT
The DNA here is from genome assembly GCF_947563725.1 of Argiope bruennichi. Classification (NCBI taxonomy): domain Eukaryota; kingdom Metazoa; phylum Arthropoda; class Arachnida; order Araneae; family Araneidae; genus Argiope; species Argiope bruennichi. The sequence goes on along the minus strand of NC_079157.1, from coordinate 82,335,279 downwards.
CGTTCTGAAAATCCTCGCTCAGCAAGGGTTTATTGTGCAATCGCAGAAGTTTTTCAAATAGCTCTGTTTCGATCATCCGATGCTGACTATGATCATCCGGACTACAAATGTTTACGAAATCAGATTCAGGTTGACTATACCTACCCCTGGTATTTGACAATAAGTGATGGCGCTATATAAACCCTTGAACCACATATTTTCGTGGAAACTTAATATAATTTTAATTGCAAGTTTTAAAACCAAGTAAGGGTCGGTATAACCTGGTTGGTAGAGAGTTGGATTCACGTCCCTTAGGTTGCGAGCTCGAACCCCGCCGGCCGAAGATTCCCCACGTGCTTGGTGGCTGACGCGCGTATAAATCTGTCGTGGTCGCAAAGTCCTCCATGTCGAGAATGATACCACTGGGGGTACTGGATCAGGGCTGATCTTTCTCTAATTAAGGTCTCAATTACAATCTGTGGATGAGTGAGTGAAATGCATGAATGAAGTCTGCCCCGTAAAAAGGGTTGTGACGTGTGTGTAGCTAAGTCGTTCTCTTGGCCCTAGATGGCGCTACTATAAAAACAAGAGACACTCCCTCACCGGCTTAAAATCGCTGTCTTCGTAACAGTGGGCTTGTCCATGGCAAGTGCCATAAGAAACAACAACAAAACCAAATAAAGATGAAAGCTGGATAAATTTTAAATGACATAGTCAGTATTCATATATCAAAGTTAGTGGGGTAACTTTCTCAAGTTTGAAGCAAATAGTTATTCTCCAAGCAATAATATAATAGTTATTAAACTTTTGCTTTTGTACAGTTTTTATATTAAAATGTTCTTACAAGCTTTATCAATATTTTTTTAACGAAGGACATTCGCAAGCATATAGTAGATCAAAAAATCGTACAGAACCAGTTTAAAAAGGAGCTATCGTGCTTTTAAATATTTGTATACAATTTTTAAAACTATTAACATAAATATTGTTCTGCGTATCCTTACATCTATTTGGATCTTGTGTGTTTATTTATTACGTAACATTGGAATGGCTTATTAACTATCTTTCTATAAATGTCTCAGTTATACATATGCATATAGTCAGAGAGAGATTTTGTTACATTATACGTTTCATAGCAGCACAGTAATATAACTCATATATACTAATGTGTAGACTACAGTGCTTGAAACGAAGTCAGGCAGGGATAGACGACGTCCTCGGAACTCTGTATGGTGCATATTAACCCTATGAGCCCAGTTTCGCCCCAAATTTCCCGTTCGACAAAGCCACAAATCCTGCATTTTCGGGTGCATACCTGTAGTCTTAGGATAAAAAGTAATTCGCAATCCCTCCCTCGCAAGGAAAAATCGCTTCCATTCTGTTTCCGTGCATGAAAAATTACCCCTGTTTAAGAATTGGAATTTTCTCGCTAAACAGGCTCATAAAGCCAAAGCTGATTCTTAGTTCAACATTCATCGATTCAAGACAGAAGTTAGGAGAGTGGAACTCTGATTTAGATAACATTCTTTTCATTGAATCATAATGCAAAATGACAGGATCTGTCTCCAATAGCCCTTTTTGGTTCCGAAATGAGAAATTTATTTAAGTATTCAAATTTGAAATATAATAAAAATGTCATTTTGTATTTAGGTTGAAACGTGGTAATAAAGGCTTTGTTTGGAGCTGGAAGGTTCCAGGTTCGAAACCGATTCTGTAGAAGAATTATCATGTAATTAGATTTGGTGGACGTTAAATCCATTGGTATTAAATGTGCTCTCGTTGGCGAGGGGTGGAGGCTCGGAAAAGAGTGTGTCCCTATTATCTGATCATTGCGCTAAGTTGTGTAGTTCGTTTTCTAAATACCTCTCGTTTTGCTTCAGAGCAGTGTGAAAATATAACTTAATAAGCATTCCATATCTAATAGCAGTCAGATGTTAAAAAAATAATTAAAAAAACGCCTATCATTTGTATAAAATTCTATTGCTTATTAAAAATCAAAGGCACCGAAATTGAAAAACAAAGCAAGCGTTGAACGACAAAAATTATCAAATATCCTACATAATAAGGAAGATGATTTCTCTCAGAAAACTTCCAAGTTCGCCTGAACTTGAAGATTCGGCACGCGATTGAATTGTAATCTCAATGCCATGGTGATTGATTGCGTGCTCATGAACAGAGAATAATACGAACAAGAATAATCAAGTTCCTGCGCACGTATTGTGGTCTAGCTCAAGAATAACTCAGCATGTGACCTTGAACGGGAAGGCAGGAAATAGACCAATGGTCACGTGACACAATCGTTTTCTAGGACAAGAACATCTGTGGGGAAACAATCGACTACTTTCGAAAACAAATGAAAAGGGAAAAATTGCTGTTATTAAATACTTTTAATACAATTTGATGTATTGCATGGACATTTCAGAACTGTTGATTTCACATTTCATTTGTAAAAACAAACTGTTGAACCGGCATTTTAGAATGCTTTTATAATCAACTTTATGCAAACATCAGAGGCTTCGATTAATCTTTCAATCTTTGTTTATTTTCCCATTTTCGTTTCGAAATTGTTTATCCAACGAATAAATTAACATTTGTTTCCATTTGATTATAAATGCAAATTTATAGATAAACTGTAAAAAGTATGATAAAATCGAGTGAATAAATTTTTTATTATAAAATGAAAAGTTGTATTTATTTCGAAGTGCTTTGTCTCTGTTTAAACAATCATAAACTGAATATCGTCTGCAATAATTAGCCTATGTTAATAAAAGCTTGCATATCAAAGCATATGCAGATGTTTATTATTTCGAATAAAAAAAAATAAGCATCATAAAATAAGCAATTGCCAAAATATATAATTAAATTTGCTTGCGATAAAACTTTAATATATGAGAAAATCTTGTATTCTTATTTCTTATTTTAATATTGATTATAGAATAAATATTTGATTATGTTTTTTAAAAAAATGAGAATGGAGTTTTAATTAAGAATTTTAAAATTGTATAAATTAGAATCAGAATAGAAGAAATATTGTTTTTGAAGAAAAACTGTTGATACAATGAGGCAATTAGTTTATATTTCCCTTTACTGAAGAAGCTGGAAATTCCGAATGAAATCTAATCGCAGAAATTTGTCTATCTAGCCGTGCGTATGGAGGTTATCTACAAGAACATAAAGAGAAAGATAAATAAAATTTAGCATAGAGATTTAACACCTAAAATGATATAACTTGCATAAAATTTTGTGCAAAATCTGTCATGATATTGACCGTTTATCTGTACTTTCGCATGCATGTAACGGAGATCATTTAAAACCGCTACGACTTAAATAAATGCAATCTGGTACTCAGTTTTACAGTCTTTAAGTTTAAACGCTTATTAAATTTAACCAAATTCCTCAAAGCACTGATGGACAGTTTGGCTGTCATTTTGCATGAACAAAAACATGATAACTCAAAAACACATCGACTTAAATAAATGAAATTTGGTATATGATTTTGTTACTAAAATCGCAGTTCTGTATCTAATTTCAGTTTCAATTGGTCGGGAAAAAAAGACGTCCATAATGCATAACCAGTTTTCTTTATTATACTAAAAAGTACGTCAGGTTTAATGTCAGGTTCTCTGAAAATAAAAATCTGAACACTCGTGGCCTTGTTCAAGTTCGCAAATTTATATGAGGATGTAACATCCTTTTTTATTAAATATGCGAGAAAGTTTCGAGGCCATTTGGCTTCAAGTGGATAAAGGACTGAATTTATATTACCATGCGATACACGCCAAACGTTTCTTTCAAATCCTGAGGGCTTTTCGGATGTCAGAGAAAAAGGTAGTTTCCCCTGAACATTGAGAGTAAAAGGCATGCGCGGTAATCGGATCAGATGATGTCATAGTCATATGACGAGTGTCACCGCGCATGTCTTTTACACACAATGTTCAGGGGACACTACCTTTTTACTCTCAATGTTCAAAAAGGCAGTGTGCCCTGAACATAGAGAGTAAAAGGCATACGCGGTGACACTCACCATATGACTATGCCATCATTTGATCCGATTATGGGGAAGTGGTAAATCGAGGTTCAGAATCAGAGGATCACAAGTTAGAGTTCCGATCTCTATTAAAATGCAACATGCAGATGAGTCTTGACCAGCGTCCTGACCTAGGGGTAGCGCGTCTTCCCCGACATCCGGGCGTCCCGGTTCGGTGATGGTTGTTCTTCTGTGTTTTATCTGTGAGATGTGTGAATGCGCCCCTCCTGTAAAAAGATGCTGTGCAAGCAAATGTGTCGCATGAAGTAGCTAAGTCGTAACTCTTGGCCCTAGTTGGCGCTACTGAAAAAACAAGAGACGCTCACTCGACTTTAATCGCTGACAGACAACTGCCAGCGGGCTTGTAAAGTGCCATAACCCACAACACACAGATGAGTCTTGTCAGGGTCATATAGAACTCTGTAGGAGCCCTAAGGCAATGCAAGCTTCGAGATCACCCTTCCCTTTCTCAAGTTCCAAAGCCAGAAAAAGATAAAGTTTCCTATTGATTTTAGTTTAATTATATAAGCATTATTTTAATAATAAATATTATAACAAACAAAGCATTTAATTGAGATTTATTTTTAAGAGAACTAAGTTCAGTAGCTCACAAATAAAATATTTTAACTTAAATTTTTTTTAAATGTATTTTAGAATGGTAAGAAAAATTATGCATTTTTAAACATAATTTAAATACTTTTAATACAAAGTTTACCCGAAACTTTTGACATGTCAGTCAGCCAATCAACGCTGAAAAGATTGGATTACTTTGGTTCGTTAGCTATTATGCTCTGGAATTTAATCTTTCTTGATTTGAATTTGAATAAATTCGAATATATACAACTTGCATATCAAATGAAAGCATAAAGTTATATTATCCTAAGATCCCTCCCCCTCCAAAAAAAAAAAAAAAAAAAAAAAAAATCTTGAAGCATCGAGGCATCCCTTAATCGTGGGACACTTGCCTTCATCTAGTACAGTAATTAAATCCATCATCAACAGTCAAATATTCAGATTCTGATATGATTAGAAAGTTCATATGGTTACGGCAGTATCTGTCATTGTCTGATTTTACTTATAATACCACTCTTTTAAATTGATGGTGAACATTGATTTAAGAAATCAAAAATCAATGAACTAATCATAAAAGTTAAATCAAAGAAGTTCAAAGTAGGAGATTGCAATATCCATCCTTATCTGTTTCTACTTATAGTACTACTCATATAATTTGTTAGTGAACGTTGATTTAACAAATCAAAAATCAAAGGAATAATAATAAAAATTCAATCGAAGAATTGTTATGCCTGAGATTTATATAAACAAGGGTCTATTGCTCAAAAAAAAAAAAAAAAAAAAAAAAAAAACTTTCCTAGAACTTGATTTTTATCTTTTTCTGCAAACAATTACATAAGAATGTTTACATGCAATTTGTAAATACTACAAATGTTGTTGATCATTAAGGAAATGATTTTAAAAAATACAACTTTTAAAAAAGAACTTTTTCTACCATCTTAACAATTTTGTAAACATCTAAAAGAATGTTTTTAGGGAATAAAAACTACGCACTAACTTCTCACTAACTGTTTGAAATCTATCTTGAGGGGAAAACCCAAATCTGTCTCTCCATTCCACCATTATTATCCAACTAAAAAATAACATCAAATATAAAAATAACCTGAGCGATGGAAAAACTGAATAATGCGTGTTACTTTCCCTTAAAGTCATAAACTGATAAAAAAGCAAATATATTTTTATCTGTCATGTTTTTTCAATAATCTCACCATTTCTGCAAAAAGAAGAATTGTTATCATGTAAGAAACAATATATATGTAATATTTCTAGTGGAAAAATTAACAAATATGAAAAAAAAAAAAAATTAAATTATGAAACACGATCTTTCATGACAAAACGAATGTCTGCTTTCCCTTCTCGGAGATTTATGCATAAATTTGTTCTTTTATTCTTGTTACGTCACATGACAAGTTCGCCAGTTTTTCCCACATGTCGGAGACTCAGAGATTTAACGAACGGCTCAGCCTTTTTTCACTACCATCAAATGGCGGAAGTTTGTTTTTCAATCTTACGCAGCGTCTGATAGTTTCTTTTGTAACAAATTAGTCAATATTTCCTATAATACAAGAACATTAAAAGTTCCATCTGCTAATATGCAAGAAAGAAAGTTTATATGAAATGCGAAGAAAAAGTGTATTTCATTGAAAATTGTTTGTAAAAGCATTAAAAATACAGAATATTCACTCTGAAGTTGAACCAATAGTTAATTTATAAACCATTCGATGTAGGCGTATATTATCAATTAGAAAAATTCTTTAAATTAAGTAAAGAATGGTGTTTTATATTGTTTTAAGTTGTTTTTAATCATTAAATATATTACTGAAAAAAAATTACAAAATCTTTTTTTCACTACCCCTTTCCTATCAGTCATATTTAAAAAATGTCATTAATACACTAAATTGTTTTTGTTTTTTTTAAAAGTTCCACTTTTCTGTGAGTTTAATGAACCGAATTATGAAATTCGAAATTCTTTATCTTAAATAATTCCGTTGTCTTTCTCAAGTAAGACAGGCAGTGCTTGATAGTCATTGATTGTTTTAACATGATGACTCAGATAACATAAAACAATATAATTTAAGTAACTGGAAGCATTTTCCAATATAGTCCATGGAAATATATGCTAATCAATAATGGTTAAGAAATTATCTTTTCGGCTACGATAAGGGTGGACACTCTGTATATTGTTGAGATAATTTCACTATCGTCTTTTTTACCTCCCAAATCTGCTATGGACTATTCTATATGATTAGTATATTGTATAATATTGCAGCGCGTATCTCAAGACGTAAATCGTCTTGGAATGTATCGAGTAAAGGGAATGCATTTTTATGTTCTTGCAATTATGTTTTTTTTCTACTTCCATATTCAATAATAAAAAGGACTCCAACTTATTTATAATGCCTCTTATCAATCGACTCTACATAAAGTATTCCTCAAATAATAATTAACACACACACACACACATTGTGTGTGCGTGTATGTGTGTGTGTGTGTAATGATATTTTTAAATCAAAATTCATTCTAAATTAATATTCTAATTTTTATTTTAAATTAGCCCATATTCTTCTAAAATGTTCTCTTATTTCCTGATCCAATTCCCACTTTTTTATTTAATTAATTCAAACACGCCCTTAATAAAACTGTTGATTCCATGGTTCCCACACCAGGAGCAAAGGTACAAAAATCCCTATCATACACATATACTTTTTAAAGATACCTAAGATACCCTTACCTAAATCAACACGTAGCAAAAAAAAAAATCCCTATCAGAAACTTCTATTAAAGTCACTAAAGTTTTTTTTTTTTTTTTGCTCTTGTGTCGCAATGTAGATTCACGCATTGTTCATCGCTATTTCTCTGTACAAAATATAACTCCAAATGGTAAAAGAAATCGAAGTTAAAATTTTTAAAAAATTTCTTCTTCTCGACCTCGCATTTCGTCAAAATCTTGATTTCGATATCTTAAAAATATAATTATAATGTTTTCTTTTAGCAAACGCCATATACGGATAAGTAAAAATTTGTACTCTTTATATTTTTTAAATAATATGCTATAATTTTTTTAAATATACGTTAAAGTAAATAGGGAGCACAGTTGACTAAATAGATTTTTTTTTAAAAAGCGATGCTATTTTTTAAACTTTACAGTTAATGTGTAAAAAGGTTAAATTAAGTACATTTTTAATATGCAGTGGAAATATAAATTAAATTAAATTAATTAAAATCAGTTTTTCCTTTTTTTCTCAATGCCCTCTAGATGCCCCCTAGAAGATTTTGACGCACCACTGGCTTTGAAATGATACAGATTTTTATTTGTTTTATGAGTAATTCCAAAAACGTTCCTAGACTTTTATCCGAAACATTAAATTGCAACTGAGAGGAAATTGAATTCACGTGTTTATATTTTAAATTTACTAAATACCTGCAACCTAATTTTGTTACCTGCTTAAGGTATAAAGCAGAAGATGAATTTTAATGCCGTGATATTTATTCCTACTGTTAATTACGAAATAACTTGTGGTCTTTCTTGAAATACAAAATATTTTTTCTGATGTGATTATTCTTATTTTTACACTATTATTATTCAAAATTCTGTATAAATCCAATATCCGCAATTCAAAAGCGAATAATGTTGTGAAATATTTGTTGTTCAGTGTCGGATTTCAGACTAGGCAACTACCCAGGATTATTGAAATTACCAAGCCGCTATTGATTAAAAAATGTTATTAAACTAATTTGTAAAAAAATTTATGAAATAGTAGCATATTATTAATATTTTTTCAAATATTTCTGGTTACTTTCGTGTATGTTTAGAACGTTCATTTAGTTATTCTATTACACACCGAGAATATGTTTAAATATTATTGTAGATAAATGTGTATGCTACACAATCATAAGTTACAACACAAAAAAAAATTTAAAAACATTTAGCATTCATTTCATTTTTGATTTCTTTAAATATTTCATGCTTGCTATATTTTTCTCAATACTTTGATTTAAAAAATAGAAATTCTGATTTTCTAATACTTTTTCTTACGCATGATACGAAGAAGAACATACGAGGACATACGAAAATTATTAGTAACCAGTAGGATTATTACCATATTTAAATTAATCAATGGCACGTGCATGGTTGACCTTGATCACGAAGACGTAGAAGCGCAAGAAGGTTAATGTCAAAGTCTTACTTTAATTTTTTGAACAAACTGTGTCTGGCAAGACCAAACTGAATTTGTGTATCGCAGATATCCTTGACATATTTTAAGATTTTAATGAAATAAAGAACGTTAAATATTGGTATGCGAAAAATACAGCAAAAAATGTTTCAATAAAATATCTTGCTTAGAAGAAAAATGCTACTTAATATTTGATCATCTTTGTTTATATAACAGAGATGAATTCATGTATAATTCACTTTTTAAAATAATGAAACATAAATGTAAATTGAGAATAGAATTAGTTTTAAATTATTCTGAAAGAAAAGCTTTTATTTAAGCCGAAGATGTAAGGTAAGGGTGAAATAACTATAGAACTTTGTTCTTTTAAGTATATTTCTTACTGCCGTAAATGTTAAGCATAATGAAATTAATCTTTTACAGAATTTTACCAGAATTAAATATATATATATCGTTTGCTTTCCTGAAATCTACTTGGCGAGTAATGATTTGAGTTATAATAAGGCAAATAATTATTTATATTGTAAAATGAAAAAAATATCTGCAGCTTTAATAATGATTTTAAGAATAACTTTTGTGTTCTTTCAGAATTCTTATGTTTTTTATTATCACTCTTGATAAGTTTAATATGAGTACATAATTCTAACGATTCTTGTTAAAGATGTTTAAAATAATTTTTTAAAGTTGATTAAATATAGAAAAACATTTGTACGCCACAAAATTGATATAATTAAAATTATAATTTTACGATGATGTAAAAAATCATTTTTATACTGAAATATTTTCGGAAAACATAAAAATTGTGCTTACTTTTAATGAAAATTCTAATTAAATTTTTTTTTTAAATCTCTCTGAGATGCATATTCCTATTCTTCAAAATACATTTGCGCCAAGTTTAAAAACTCTATGCGAAAGCTCTAAGTCTGTAGAGCACCAGCGCATCCAAACACGCATTCATCTTTATTGTAAGTAAAGATAAAGATTAGTCGCCTTTGGCGACTAGTTGATTTGTCAGAATTAATAATTGATAAAAATTTCAATTAAATATTTTGTATTTAGTCTTAATGGTTTCCTCAACAAAATATTTTTAAACTTCACATTTTGATAGACATATCAGTCAATGATTTCAAAAGTCTTGCACCGTTTCTGTTCAATGTACTGCATGTATATATATATATATATATATATATATATATATATATATATATATATATATATATATATATATATATATATATATATATATATATATATATATATATATATATATATATATATATATATATATATATTTGCTTATGCCTTTATATATCTAATAGTATCAAAGGAAAGAGTAGCAGTGTTTAAAAATGGATGAATTATAAAATTTCACTAATGTTTGGTTCTGAAGCTAAGCTTTAATTGTAAGTACAACGAAATTTCATAAATTTTATTAAATGTATACTTTATACTGAAACGTATTCAACAAAAAAGACGAAGTCAGATCTTCATATCCTTATGATTAAAAGTGGAAAAAAATCAAAACAAAATATTAGTTGCAAAAATGAAAACGATTTGATTTTTAATGCAGTGTAAATGTAAAATGCGCTTACTTTTACATGCAAAATGTATTTAAAAATTTAAAAAAAATTGATTAAAAATGGAAAAAAATATAAATAAAAAAATTAGTATAATTAAAAACATAATTTTTTGAATTTTAGGATAATATAAAATCATTTCCATGTTGTAATATTTTAGAAAGTTTTAGCGAAAAAAAAAACTTTGCTTTAAAATAGTATTTTTTTATTTTGATTAAATTTTGGAAATTTAACAGCGATTTCTCTGTTTTTTCATAAATTAGTGTCCCTCTCTTGCCTTGAATTTTGTACGTGTGCCAAAATTCATCAAAATTGAATGAAAATAGCAGTTTTTTTTATTAAAAAAATGTACACACAAATATTCAAAATGTAAATAAACCCCATAGATTTTTGAGGCAGATTCGTGATTGAAGAGAGAAGACACTTTTGAATTTTTTACATTTCGTTTTATTCCACCCCGGGAGGCATAATTTATATACATGAAAGAAGCGATGATACGTCATTCTATAACGCGACACGAGAGCAACAGAGCGAAAGAGACATAAATATTTTTTCCGGTGGTTTTATACTATGAGATTTTGATAGGGATTTCTTTACTCGTGTCGATTTATGTAAGGGAAATATAGGGATCTTTTAAAAGAATTTGATAGATTTTTATCCCTTCATTCGGAGCATGGCAACTTACCGATTTCAGTAGTTTTACAGAGCTCGTGTAGCATTAAATAAATAAGGTGGAATTGGATCAGGAAATAAGGAAAAATTATATATATAAATATATACAGTAGACTCCCGATTATCCACGGGCGGGTTATCCGCGCCTGCCGTACTAAGTTTTTTTTTTTTTTTTTTTTGCTTCCAAGCAAAGAGAAAATGCTTCCAAAGCAAGAAGCAAACACAAATGACTGATTTCTTCAAAAATGTGTAGTTTTACAGTTATGCTTTTGTAATTACATAATACATTACAGTACTAAAACAGCACATATGTATTCATTTTTCTGTGTATCCTTGACGCCTCTCGTAAGTACAAAGCATTTTTCTGTTTTCATTAACAAAATGCATTTTAGGTTAGTTTTGAGTGATATACTAAAATATGAAGCGTTAGTTAAACATTTCCTGCTGTTTATTTTACGTTTTATTGTACATAAAAAGATTTTTCAAAGTTGGAATGACTGTTTTCTCTTTTGCTATACCCATTTTTAGCTTTTTTCGGATTATCCGCGATTTTTGTTATCCGCGGCGGTCGCGCCACCCAATTCCGCGGATAATCGGGAGTGTACTGTATTATGTATTAGTGGATTATTAGTGGAACCCATCAGTTTATTAGTTTATTAGTGAAACCCATAAACGGTTGTATTTTAATAATTTTTAATCATATTTTGAAAGTCTTTCAAGATAAAATCTAAGAATTTTATAGATTTTAAAAGAATAATTACAAATCCCTTATGATAATCCTTTTCTATAAGCTAATTATAAATCGAATTTCTCATATTCTTTTATTAAACTTGATCTACCTTGCATATTTTTTAAACTTTCCCCACCACCATACCTTCCAGGAAAACGAAACTAACTTTAGTAATTTTCAATGCAATGCGCGTTTAATCATAAAATTTTAGATTTTACATCAACGACATAAGCAATGTAAGAAAAAAATTAATGAAATGAGAAAACAATATCATTATCTGCTGATTTTATTAACAGCAGTTCTTTATTTTGATGTTTAGTATAAATTTTCGCTATCAGCAAATGAAAATAAATTTTATCGTAAAATTCTTGACGAAGGGAGCATTTCTGTAACTTTTTATTTCTGAATAAATTGTCAAACTATGTCAAGGATGTTTTTAGAATACGAGGCTGGTGAATTTATACATATTACGTCAACCATAGTGTGAGAAAAAGATGCTACATTTCTGGTTCGGTCATAGCATGTTTTATGGAAGGGAGTTAAGGAGATGCATTTGAAATGCATTTCCTGAGACGAGAATTTCATTTTAAAAATGTTATCGCAAACTGTTGGCACTAATAAATAATGGTCTTTGTTTTTGGAATTCTGTTCTTTTTCGGGAACAAAGAACTGATCTGATATGATGATGGATTTCCACTTCCATGGCTGGAAAATCTAGGGCTCTAGATTCAATTACACAAAAAGATTAATGTGTATGCCAAGTGAATAGTGCTCATATCTTTGAGATCAACGTCCTCATAATAATAGAAGAGTGGCTGCCAACTCCATGTTCCTCCATCAATTAGCGGATTTAGACAGTTTACACTCTTTGCTAGACACGTTATGGGAAACCTTTTTTAATGAATGATCAATTTAATTCCCCATTTTTAACATAATCAATGTGTCAAGGAATTGTTAGTTTATTATTTTTATGTTAGTAAGTTTGTTAAATCAGATTTTGTACTTATTTTTCTATATACATCATTAAAAACTTGACTAAAGCAATATAATTCTTGAAAAAATTGATTATATTTATTAGTTAATAATCTTCTTGTTTACATATATAAACATTTTACATATATAAACATCAAAAATTGACGCGCACCCAGCAATTTAGGAATCCTTGATCTATTAGAGTTCCTTTAGAAGGAATAAGAGATAACTTTGAAGCGAATGGAGCAGTTCAGAATGCACAGAAAAGACAATCTTACAGACCTTTATTATCGAAAGATGCAAATTAAAGGATACTGGAAATGTAATTTGCAGATGTAGTAAAAATACCAAAGGATAGTATCATTCATATTTTGAAATGATTTAAATCGGAAAATTATACACTGGTAAAAGTACATGCCCTCATATAGAAAGATCTAGATAGATAAGCTGAGTTCTGTGAATGGCAAAATGTGAAAAAGACCAGAAATTGAAAAGACGATTATTTTTAAAATTATTTTGATCTTTTTTCTTAAGAATAAAATGTATGGTAGAAAAAAACCCTGCCTGAACATGTAAACGACTTCAAGGTAGTCATCGAAAGAAAATGTGTTAAAATTTTAAATGAAATGTTTTTTAAAATGTGTGCGTTTTCTATATCACTGCTGTATAGATCAAAATACTGATCAGTTTGAAAATATAAGCAAAGTGCAAAGCAAAAGGAAAAATACATTTCGTACTTAGTTATAATTACTGAAAGCATATCGAACTAAATTTAACTAACTCCTCATAAACAAGAAGCAGTATGTACAGCATTATTTATTAACGATATCATCATTTAAGACTAAAGATAACTTCAAATCCCGTTGAAAATAGTTGAATCATGGAATGACTTCCCTGGACGGACTATTTGCAGTTTTTAAAAGAAGGCAAGAAAATATATATATTTGTTACTGAATACTTTAATAATGTTAAATCTCTTTTAATTACTTTTTATTATTTTTTAAATTATTTTTTTAAAATATTTTTATTTATTTTATTATTTATTTAATTTTTTTATATACAAATTCTGCAATTGTCGTTATTAAAAAAAAGTCTCATAGCATTTTACTTATTGTTTGCCTTAAGGCCTTCCTCCTTTATATTTTCTTGAAAAGTATTTTGTAATAAGCGCAAAGAAAAGTTTTATGAGAAAATTGTTTTAATACTATTTTCACCCACTAAATGAAATGTTTATTTTATTTCTGAGAAGTTTTAATCACCTGAACTTTAATGGGATTTTCTTCTTCAAAAATTTCACCACTTTACATAAAGTAAAGTTTATATTTGATTTTCCTTTTAATCGTCATATTCAACAATTTATTGTTTGAGCAGTTTCATCAATGAATAGTAAACATTTCAATGAATATCTTAAAGAATTTTTTTATGTATTTTTATGTTTTTTATGGTTTTTCCTGATATTTTATACGCTTTAATGGGTTTTAACAGTGTTTATGTTTTAAATAGCTTTTCTCGTTTTTTTAAAAAACTTTTTTAATGGTTTTTCTTACTTTTTTTATTTTTTTAATAATACCCTGAAGGAAGAAGGACATCATGAGCACATGGATGAGAAATATTTTAATAAGTACACAGTTTTTCACTTCTTTGGAAAATATGAAATTGGGTTTGGGTTGAGTTATTTCTATTTCGATGATAGAAAGTAATTTCCGCGAGAGGAGTTGTATTCTGCCAAGTCATGATTCATATGATTCCACCCTTAGTTTCTGCATTATTTTCATGATGATTATCACATTTTTCTCCTGAATACTTTGGCAGAGTGGAGGTAGTTCTTTACAGCTATGGCTCCGTTTATAATATTTTTTTGTTTTTGATTTTTATTGAAATTGCTCGAATAAAATTTAACTTTTTTCATTTATTTATTATTTTTATTTATTTTGTGCCTATAATGCATCTGAGTTAAATAGCACTATTAGAATTATTTCATCTAACTTTTATGATTTTTTTTAAATACTGATGGGGTTTATTATCAAGGGTTATTTAAACACAAAGTCTATTTTTTCAATCTTGAGAAAAATATATTTACATAAAGCATTTTTTTGTAAATTTTTTAAAGATTTGTATTTTAAATAAACCTGCATTTGGCATTTGTCACATGTCACAACCAGAACCGGCCGTTGTGCCATAAAATGGTAATCAGTCAATTATTCTTAAGCATTAAAATGTACATTACAAACATAGTTAACGCGTTAAGCGTAGGGATTGCAATACCGGTATACCGGGATACCGAATACCGGTATTTTGAGCCATTTGTACAATTTTGTAATACCGGTATTCCCAAGTTTAAATACCGGTTTTTCGGTATTTACTAGAAATTTTTAAAATTGTCTCCATTATATGTTCAGACATCGCGAATATAGCAAAATAGTATACGTTTTTGTTTTTATGTCTCCCTAACGGGCAAATTAATGAGCTAATTAATGGCTTAAATCTAAATTAGCGAAACATGGATTATCCCTGAAAGAAAATATCGTATCCATAACGACTGATGGACCAACAATTATGAAAAAAGTTGGAAAGTTGATTGGTGCAAATCAGCAATTGTGCTATGCTCATAGAATTCAGTTAGGAATAATAGATGTATTATATCAAAAAAATAAAGAACAGAAGAATCCAAATACTGGGGATATAGAAACTTCGGATTTCAACTTTGAAAAGATTAAGAGTGAGAGTGATATTGACAATGTAATTGTTGAAGAAGATATTGCTAATGAGGATGAAATATTAACCTATCAAGAATTGCTTCCTATAATTTATAAAGTTCGAAAAATTGTTAAGATATTTAAACGTTCCCCTATAAAAAGGATATTTTACTAAAATATATACTAACTGAAAATAAAACAGAATATATGTTGATAATAGGTTCTAAAACACGTTGGAACAGTTTACTCCTAATGATGGAATGATTTTTGAAACTGAGAAATCCCATCCAAAAAGCAATAATCGACTTAAACCTGTAAATTAATTTTTCAGATAGTGAATTCGACTTAATATCCAGAACTATATCAGCTCTACCAATAAAACTGACTATTGAGGCATTATGTCGGAGAGATTCTAATTTATTAACAGCTAATGCAGCAATAAATTTCATGTTGCAGTCACTGAAAGAATAGCACACATCACTATCTGAAGAATTATATATTACATTGAAAAACCGCACAGAAGAAAGGCATACCGAAATAGAAAATGTCTTATGGTATTTACATAATTATAGTAATTTTAAAAAAGAAAATGAAAAATAAGAAAAGAAAATAAGCAATTCAAATCTGATTAAGTTTAGAGTAAATTTTCTTAAAATTTTTTATCCACATTCAGAAGAATTCGATTCAATCATCGAAGATTATGATGTCACTACTGTCGATAGTGAAAAAGAATTGTCTCTTGAACAAAAATTAGAATTTGCGATAAATAAAAAAAAAATTCAACGAACCAAAATACAATACAGAAAGCAGCTATATCCAAAACCATCCGACGAGAAATCGATTTATTTGAAGATGAGGGATTTAGAGGTAAATACTGGGAAAAAGTATATCGTGCATTGCTAACAGTACCACCAACTAGCGTAGATGCCGAAAGAGCGTTTTCGACAGCTGGTAATTTTTACACAAAATTATTTTTCAGGCTTAATGACAGTACAGTTGATGCATTATGTTTTTAAAGATAACATTTCAAAAATTTGTATTAGTACCACAGACTGAATAGTGATATTTACACTTTTTTGTGATTTAAATAAATAAGGTGTTTGTTTACTTTTTTGTGATTAAATACTGTTATAATTTATAAGTTACAAATTATTTTTTGTGATATTTACACTCTCCAATAAAACTGGCAAATAAAACAAAGAAACACCTGTGTTTTCTTTCTTTTTCTAAAATTTCTAATACCGGTATTAAAACCGGTATCCCGGTATTAAGATTTAAAAAATACCGAATACCGGTATTGAAATTTTGGTCCGGTATTGCAATCCCTAGTTAAGCGCCAAATCTGTTTTACCGACCTTTCCATCTAGCCCCCCCCCCACAATATCCGATTTCTTTGATATTGAGATAACCACAAATTTATATGAAATTGCGATGAAACTGCATGCATCCAAATACATTATTTTATGATTTTCAAATTAAAATTTGATTCATTTGAACTAAATTTAAGAATATTCTTTAGGAAAGTATATTTTAAGAGTATATATATTATTATTATTATTTATTATGCTTTTTTATTTTGTTTTATTTATTTTTTTAATATTGAGAGAACATATTTTAAGAGAATATAATTTTTTGAAAGTCAACAATGTCTGCGCAGCTAAAATGAAAAATACATTGTGTCAACATTGACTGACATTTGAAGGATAAATTATAAAAATCGATTACCAGTGACTCACGAGATACGGAGTGAAAGTTTACTGTCAGTCACCGGTGATTGACAATATATGCTCAACGTGTTAAGCAATAAAATTTTCTAAACAGCTATAATCCAAAAACTCTGGAGCAAAGGGCTAAACAATAGAGATAGGATGAAAAAAAACTCATTTATTATGAATAATTCAGGGTACAAAAAAGGCGACATTTTTTTTTAGTTAATTGAGGAACGGATGTAACCGTTTAGCAATCCTTTAAAAGAAACCTTCCGGGGACTTTAATCCTTTGTTACCAAAACGCTATTTTGCACACAAAAAAATGTACTGATCTATTTTGAATTTGGGAGAAAATGAAAAACAATTTTAAAGACTAAATGTATGTAATAAGTGGTGTAAATCGATGATGAAAATTGAATTTTTTTTAATCGATTGTTTATGAATGTACCATGCATGCGCTAATACACAATTACTGATCTTTTCCCTATTTAAGAAGATTTACAGAATTTTAAGCCGGTATTAAAAAAGATTAACAAATTAGATTCGCATTAAATAGATAGCATTAAATAATAATAATAATCCATTTGAATGACCCAGAAATTGAATTAATGTTATTCACAACAAATTTGAAAAAAAAAATTTCATCAGTAACAAGGGCAGTTTTTGGAAAACCGTGTTGTGTTTAATATTTTTGTAAAATTATAAAACCAATTTTCAAAATTCCTTAATTAAGATGGGCAATAGAAAAAAATATATTACGAATAAAATCATGATGCATCAGAAGAATTAAAAATGAGGGAAACGATTTCAGACAAATACTCTGTAGTTGAAAAATAATTAATTTATTTCTTGAAAAATAATTAATGCAATGATTTTGTGGTTATTGATTGCTGACGAACCATGAATTGATTCGAATTCATAAATTCGAATTTCAAGCTTGGAAGTGAATAACTGTTTCGAATGTCTCAGGATTTTAATGTAAATCCATAGTGAAAACTTTTTTTGAATTTATAAGATTTTAATTTTACAGCAACAACAGTGAACCAATATTTTCCCGAAACACATTAAGAAATTTTTTATTACTATAAAACAAGCTACTTTACAGGACTTCTTAATGAAAAATTGTGCTTAAAATTATAAATTTCATTAAAATATTTTGAAACTGCGATGGTTTAAAATATAAATTATAAAGCAACTGTGGATAAATCAAAACTCGTATTCTAAATTAATAAATTTACATTCCCTTAAGAAACTTTATAATTAAAAGTTATTATTTTTTCACAAATCAAGGTGAATATTTAATGAAAAAAATGGAACAAATTGATAACAACTTTAAAAAAAAAAGGTTTTTTTTTTATTAGATGACAAGCAATTCATTCTCAAGTTTATTAAATTTTACTCCTTTCGAAATAGTATACTGTTGGATTTAAAGATAACAACTACAGCTGGTTTTTGTTCATTTCAGCAAACGATTATAAGGCAAATTATCTATTTACTTAGCCTATCTGTTTATTCTTCAAAGGTGATTAAAATTCTTTCTTCTATTTTTTAAATTAATTAATGCCCATTGTTTTATTTTTATTTTTAAAAGTTATTAAGCAATCTGAAAACTGTTTTATTTTAAAATATGAACAATTTTTTATATTCTATGCAGAAATGTTTTCAAAAACTTTGCTGCATGGCAACAGAGCTGTTGTTAAGGTTCTGTTCTAAAGACACATGCTGGTTTCATCATTAAGAAAACGATTATGATAATAAAGAGTGTCCCAAAATTAATACAAGATTTGAACCATTTGCCACCATTCATGCAGTAAAGTGTTGACAACTCTATTAAAAAACATTTTATAGCTAATAGTGTAGGGTCAGTAAAAATGGAGCGTTACATGATGGCACCATGTCTTTCCATTGTTGAATAATATTTCAAAAATAATAAAAATCTGGCCGCCATAATCCTAAAATTTGAGAATTGGCCCCCTAGATCGTGCGATTTCAAACCATTAGATTTCTTTTTATGGGGTTATTTGAAGTCAAAAGTCAAAGCCAACAAGCCCACAAGCACGCGTGGATTGAAGGAGGAAATTCAACGCTGCATCAATGAAATTCAGCCACATTTATGCAAAATGGTCACGGAAAATTTCGACAAAAGAGTGCGTATGTGCCAGCAAAGCCACAGAGGCCATTTTACCTATGTGTTATTCCGTATTTCAATTTATTACCCTGTGTACTTTGCGATTCAATAAAAGTAAAACAATTTTTTAAAAAAAGCCGCGCTTCCTCAATTCCTACTATTAGTTCACACTCTTTCTATATATATATTTATATATCTTGTTCAAATTTTCAATCGTTAATAAAATACTTTTTATTCATCCACTCAAGTTCAAATACATTTTTCCAAACTTGTAGTGGATGACATTTGATGTTAATATAGTCTTTACAAATATTAATTCATTAATTAAATTTAATTAATTTTGAATACTTTAAATCGAGTTTTAGCAGTTTGTAATGAAAATTAAAATCAACAGGCAGTAGCTCAATCGGTAAAATGTAAGGATTTCAGTATCTTTCACATGAAGGTGAAGAATGCGAGTTCAATTATTGCGAAAACCAATAATTTTTTTATACTTTTCATAATAATTTTTTTGATAATTATTTAGCAAAAAGTAATTAAAATAAAAATTTTCTTTGTTGACCTAAGTAGCAATTGAATTAAATTCTTTTGTATATTACTTGTTTTTATTTAATTCAAATCTTGCGTTAACATTATGTCCTATCGTGTAACGCTCCATTTTCTTTAATTCTAATTTTTTCTTTAATTTGCTGTCGAATGGTTTTTTTAAATAAGTTTCCAACACTTTATTGCACGAATGGTGGCAAATTCAAATCTTGCGTTCATTTTGAGACGCCTTTTATAAGCGTGAGGATACCGAAAAGTTATAATTGTAAAACGTTTTAGATGGCAAAACATTTTCAAAAATTTGGCGTCTTTAAAAATCATCATAAATTACCTTTATGATGATTGTTGTGATTGTAGTTTGATAATGATCATGAATATTTTTAGAAACTGTGAAATAAAATTCAATTAATTTTCCTTTTTGTTGAAAACAATGAGATTTATCTTATTTATAAATGAGTTTTAGAATAATAGCAGCAGCAAAAAATGTAATTGAAGATAAAAGTGAAATTAAATTGAACCTGGACAGAAATTTTAATTCTGAATTTTTTTTTAACAAACCATTGCCTGAAAAACAATTTTGCTTCTTTTAACAATCTTTCAGATATATGAGTGCTTTCAGTTGCGATAAATAAAGAAATAAAAAATAATATTACCTTTTTTTAGAATTGTTTGGTCTTCCAAATGCACTTTTTCTTTTAAGAAACAAGGACCCAGATAATCATAGAGCCTTATGAAATGCATATTCTTTTAAATTAATTGACATTAAAAGGGTATTTGTGCATGCCAAGCACGAAATACCTACAGGCAAAATGTATCATTTTTTTTTTTCTGATGGCTTCTTTTTTTCCTACAGAAAAATTTGACAGCATTGACGTATATGAGGTTCAATCAGCTCCAAAGATATCCTAAATATTGCAAAAGACATTTTTATTTGTCCCTATTCAGCTAGACAGGTTCCTACTAATTAAAGATGGCGAAACAATGTGACACTTTCTCACGGATTTTACTTTTTCTCATTTTTTTTTTTATTTGTGGTCAATAATATCTATTAGGGCTTAAATACAAAAAAGATGTAGGTCTCTTCTATCTGGCAATTTATAGGTTGCAGATAAAAGCCCTGCTTACCTGTGAAAGAAGCTACATAAAAGGCACCCCGTCGAACACGTGACGCACGTTCATTATTGGCACATTTTCGACACATGTGCACTTGACAAGGTTAAACAGCCGTCTCACAGCGTGTTCTTGACAAGGTTAGAAAAAGAGCAATGGACTGGAATACATCCCGCAGAAGAGTGATTATGGCGCTCTATACAAAATTGTTTATTATTATGCAGTTCGATTGCGAAGAGGGGAGGGGTCTAACTGAATCGAACAAGTCTTTAAAGCATAGGATGATTTTTATGTATTTATTTATTTTTTTTACTTTCTTGCATACAAAACAATGTGTTGCAATCATCAAAAATTTAAACTTCAGATTTTGATAACTCCGTTTCAACCCTCTATCTGCCCCCCCCCAAAAGAAACCCATAATTTTAGAATTATATCTATCTGTTCATGAATATTGTAATTCAAAAGCACTTTGAATTAGACAGATGAAATTTGGTATGAAATCCTTATAGATGTTTCGCAAATTTTGAACGGAATCCATTCAACGAAGTCTTTCTGTCTGGCTATCCGTATCCAGGTAAATACAACAGCTACAAAAAATAAGAATTATATGGGTAGCACTTGAAACACAGTTTTATCAGCTCAAGTGTGGAATCGTCCCAACCTTTGTACCCGTCATTCAAGTAGTTGACCGTCTGTCCATTTGTGCATTCGCTTACGTATAAACACGCTAACTTACAATATAGTGATTCACATGAATGAAATTCGATATGTCATATTATAATTAAAGTTATAATATCATGTCAGATCTTGGTTTCAATCGATAGACAATAAGACTTTAAAATGTATACTAAGAAGCACAAACCGCTCATGTGCGGAATTCTGAAATTAGAAATCCAAGCATTCATGATGATCACGACATTCCACAAAGTCTATACTGATGGGGAGCTAACACTTTTATTAATTTTAATTTGTTACAACACTTTTATTTAACTATGCAGGAAACTTTCGTGAAGACCATTCCTATTGGTTATAGTTGCAACTTCTTTCCAGGGGGGAATATATTATTTGGTATCCTTTTCGTACCAAATCCAATTGAACAGCATTAAATTGAACTTGAAGACTTTGGTGGAATATAACATAATAGATATTAGTGAAATATGAATTGTACACTGCAGATGAAATTAGTTTTTTACACATGGAATAATATATTAATAGCTAAGAATTAATTATTTAATTAACTGTTCAAAAAATGTTCCTAAAACTTTCCTTATGCTTCATAGTATTTGTGAACAAAATTTGAAGAAAACCTATTAACAGTTGGGATTTTTATAACACGTTACTATTATTAAATTTCATTTTTATTAATTCAGATTTGTTGCATTTCTTTGTTCCATTCGATATCCATTTTCCCTCCTTTTTTTTAATATAAACTTTTAGATAAGATTGAGAATCTTATTTTTTTATTTAATTTAATATTATTAGCGAAGATAGTAATATTAAATTAAATTTTAAATATAACTAGATATTTCAGCAAGGCTTTCAATCGTCTACAGGGTTTAAGCTAACTTAAAACTACTATTTTTACTACACTTTAGAATGATAAATAAAAATTTATGTATTTAACTATTAATATTTGTGGTTTAAAATTCATACTTTCCATTTTTGAAAAGATATAAATTTTTATATATAATCTGATTTTCTTCAAATTTTTTTCTGTACAAACAAAATAAAAATATTTTTTTAAAGATTGCATGCCTAATATCTAATTATATATGAATAATTAAATAATTTTTAGTAAATAATTTAAATACTATTAGATTATTTCAAAACGTTTTTTAATATTTCAAGAAGTTTGTATATAATATATAAAGAGGCTTATATCACTGTTTTATATAATTAATTGCTTTTAACTTTAAGCTCTTAATCTAGAATTTAAAACAAAATGACATTTGTCATCGCCTGATTTAACCACCGTTCTTTCGGTATCTGTACATTTATTTTTGAAAAAAAAGTATTTACATGAAATTTTATTTACTCTATGACTTGAATTGCATTAAATAGAAAACGCGCGCTACTGATAATAACAAGTTTCAAATTATTTGCTGACTTTATTATCTGAGCCGATCCCATCTAGTCCAAACCAGCTGCAGTTAATGAAGCCATTACAGAGCTTTAAAGCAATTTTCGTTTTCACCACCAGAGGGCAGGAGAATAGTAAACAAAGTCTGGGCTAAGAATACACCTGCCGCATCATATCCTCGATTCATAAACGGAAACCAAGGTTATGATACATTAATTGAAATGTTTAATAATAGATTTGTTTTGTATTTTAACCATCCCTTTTTTTTTTACATTTTACTGCGTAGTGTGCGTTTAATTCAAGGTGGTTTCTTTTCTGTTAGCTTTAACTTCCTGAGCTAAAATAAAAATCATTATTTTTGTCTTTTTGAAATAATAGGATTTTGTCGGAAGTTCCTCTCTTTCACGCTCTACCTCTCATTTCTTTTGTTATTGTTAGTGTTTAATAACTTTAATCTTTTATCTGTTTTTCTTGTTAAATATTCCTTTTAAATTACAGTTTCAAAAAAATCATACATTCTAATAAATACAATCTAAATTAATATTTTTTGTAATATTAATTTGTATCAGTATTAGTTTTATTAATATTTTTATTGTTATTATAGTATTATTATTATGTCATATTATAAATTATAGTATTATTATTAATGATATTAATTAATATTTGTATTATTTATAACAATTTTTAATATTTTTTATAAAAAAAGTAATCTTGAAATTATTTGAATTAAAATATCACATGGCAAAAACAAAGCACTGTCATTTCTGTCTGCCTAAATTGATTAAAATAAAATACTATTTTATGCAGTTCAGGCTTATTCCTATAAACTCTACCAAATATTGTATAGGATCTTTTTAAAAGCAAGCCTTAACCGTATTTACACAATTACAAAAAACACTATTCGAAATACAAAAATAATTCTAAAAAAAATTAAACATTAAAATTTTTCTGAAATATTTGGCAGAAATGCAACAGGTTTATAAATTTTAATCAATTAGATTTTACTGAAATAAAAATATGAATAATTTTAATTGTAGAGATCAGTACATATCATTGCCGGCGTCCTTGCATAGGGGAAGCGCATCTTCCCCGTGGTCTGGGCGTCTCGGGTTCGAATCCCCGTTCGGGCATGGTTGTTTTTCATCTGTGTTCTATCTGTAAGGTGTGTGAATGTGCCCCCCTGTATAAAGGGGTTGTGCAAGCGAATGTGTGAGTTTCATCTTCATTTGAGCTAGACACTAGCTTCTGCCCTCGGGTGCTCAGGGGTCTTTACCCTCAGAAGCTACTGCACCCCCTTTCCGTGCTAACGCGGACAAGACATCATCATCAGTACATATCATTAATATTTTTCCTCTAAATTTTAATTTTTAAAGAACAGTAAATAAGTTTTTAAAATTATTATGAAGACTTTTCCTTGTGTTATATGAACAATTTACAATATATTAAATACGCTTATACCAGAGAAATTTAAATTAAAAGTCAATTTTAAAAATCATAAAATTTTGCCTTAGTAATCAAAAATTCTTTCTTTCTTTTATGAATTTATGAAACAAATAAAAATTCCGTCAACAATTCCAAACTTAAGATTGTAAAGGATCTCCACATTTCATTTTCCTGAATTCAAAAAGAAACATTTTTAGCATTATGTTTGTCTGGCTATGATCAACATAGCTTGCAAACATTTTGAGCTAGACGGATGAAATTTTGTATATGCACTTAGACCAAGTTGGTAGATTTCCTTCAAATTTTAAAGGAAATGCATTCAAAGAAAGTTTCTGTCCGACTCTGGGAGCATACGTGAACTCTATAACTACAAAACGTAAAGTTCGATAAAATTTAGTACACAGGTTTAGGATCTAAAATGAAGATTTTTATCTAATTTCGGACTAACTCAATCAAAACTATTTATCGGTATGTATTTTCGCATGCATATATACGCAGTAACTTAAATCAATGCAATTTGGTCGAAAAAAAAAAGGCATTCAAAATTCATATTCGCACAATAGATTCAATAAAATGCCAAAGACCTATATTTCTTAGCTACTATTAGCTGTCTTATCGAAAATTCACAATTTCATGTAGGATGGATAAGCCTTTATTGGAAAATATGCAAGAAAGTTGAAGACTTTCATTTCAGCTGAATATAACAGAAAATAAAAGGTAAAAAAATTTGTAAACCCTTTTCTTCCCAACTCTATTTTCTTTCGACCAAAAATAGAACATATTGCCATTAATTCTCTCATTTTTTCCCTCCTTCAGCAAGGCCTAGGTGGCCTAGTGGTAAGGTCCCGGCTTGTGAGCCGTAGGGTTTCAGGTTCGAGACCAGCTGGGGTGGTGTGTTGTGGGGAGGGGGGTGCCAGCTCAAGTGTCGTCCTCGTCATCTGACGGCGGTTCAAAATGACGAGTTCCGGCCCAAAAATAGCTCTAGTGTTGCTTTACAATTGGACGTTAATATAACTGAACTTCATGTCCCCCTTTCAGCAGATTATTTTACAATATTTAAAACAACGTCCTTTTTCATTTTTTTTATTCGAAACTATCTTTTATATTATTTAATGGGTTTTTCTTTTCTAAAAATTTTAACCAGTTACCACTTATGCGTGCAAATTAATCGGCAAAAAATATAATAAAGGATTTTATCCTTTGTCATTTCAAATGTAATATGGAAGAATTCAATGTCAAGGGTTAAACTTTTTTTACTATTTGCCAAAATCTTTCCCAAATTCCATCTTCGGTTGAGTCGATTTATAATTATTATTTTCCTTGATATTAGTTGGCCCGAGTCTTGAACATTAATAGAATTTCATACAAAGAAACGCTAAGCGGTAATATTCAATTTCCTGTGTGATTTAAATTTTGAAAAATTATTTTTGTATTTCATGTCTATAACTTATTTATTTTTATAATCAATTATGTAAGAATCAAGACCATTGTCAATACATTGTTACCGAATTATTTATTTAAAAAATAGTATTTAGTTTATATACTTGTTTGTCTTTATTATTGTTATCAGGATACAAGTTATATTATCTTGCCTAATAACATTAAAAACCTAATGTCACTGAATCAGTGGCATATTTCGGTCGTGTTTTTGGTGACACAACTGATTCGTCGTGATAACAAATTTTATGTTAAAAATAATATTAAAGGATACTCGTTCCGATTTCGCCGAAACAGCTCAAATTTTGACTATCTGTCCTATATTGATTCAAATTTAATTTATAAATAAATATCTTATAGCTGAAAATAAATTAAATATAACTAACTTTTTTACAAAAGCGTAATCATGGCGATGCATATTTCAATCAATTTAATATAATTTCTAAAATGACACAACTATAATGATAAAAAAATGAAAAAAATCAAAGTAAACAATATAAAAATAATTTCTTTTGATAAAAACGTCCTGGAATTTATACAATTGCTTTCGCATCACCCGATTCAAAATATTATCGCATATAGGCAATGAATTGTGTCCGTGCTCAATCCCAGTTAGCACTATAAAAATAAAGTAAAAAAGTTTTAATCCCCAATTATTACTATATGAATAATTTTGTCGCTATTATTTGGTTGAAGAAAGGAAATGAAGTTTATTCTTTTAAAAAGAAAAGAAATTCCTGACTACTCGGCATAACGTAAACTTTCGAGTTTTTAGTTCAGTTTAGTTATATTAACGTCCCATTTTAGAGAAACCCTAGGGCTATTTTGGGACGGATCTCGTAATTTCGAAACACGGTCAGATGGCGAGGACGGCACCTGAGCTGGCACTCCTCGCTCTAAACTTCGCACCACACAAACGGTAAGGCGTTTGGCGCCGACGGATTTAACGTGTCCCAGACCCCCTTACACGACGTTTTTTTTTTTTTTTTGGTGCAATCGGGTCTCGAACCTGGAACCTTCCAATCCCATAGTCGGGTCTTCAAAACAGGCATCACGGCCCACCTTAAATTTTAGAGGGGTTTTTTTTTTATTGGACTAAAAAAATGTATCGGATTTGTATTTAATTTCAAGGTTCCAAATTGGTCTTTTACTCATTTAATCGTAAATAATTCATAAAAATTTTTAATGGATTTGTTTTTGCTTTTCAAAAGTCCTCTAATTTGATATCAATTTT
Organism: Argiope bruennichi; assembly: GCF_947563725.1. Taxonomy (NCBI): domain Eukaryota; kingdom Metazoa; phylum Arthropoda; class Arachnida; order Araneae; family Araneidae; genus Argiope; species Argiope bruennichi. Next base: position 82,308,194 of record NC_079157.1, on the reverse strand, counting down.
AATAATTTATTTTGTCCGATTTGCTTTTTTCTCTAACTTCAAATTCAATGCAAAAACTATTACTTTATTTTAGAAAAACACTGACAATTTAATAATTTCTTACAAACTGAAAAAATTCACAACGATTTTTCAGAATATCAGAAAACAATCGACTCTTGGAAAAATATCGGAAAAACTGTTGATGCATTGTAATTATTTACCATAATTGCGTAATCACAATTTATAATCACCATTTTTAAAAAAAGTAGTCAGTGGCGTTTTTTTTTTTTTTTTTTTTTTTGCTTTGCTTTTTTTTATATTTTATAAAACTCGTTGTTTAGCAAATATGTTAGAACCAGGAGAAATACAAATGATTAATATAAAAATTTCTCTAATTATGTAAAACCTTTTCTCATTTTTGTTTTGATGAAGGTGAGGACATAATATAATTATACTGTCAGTTACTGCAAATTAAGGCAATTATGATATTTTAAATATCTGATAAAAATCACATGCTCATGCCAGTTAATATGTAATTTCTAATTCAATAATAATAATTCGTACTGGAATCTAAACTTAAATTGATTCATTGACGAATATGGCAACAAATTAATGTAGTTAAGTCATGTGATCTAACATTTAATGAAGTCATTTCAAGTGATGCCTCAATCACATCATAAACAACTTAAATGTGATCGTCCTAACATCTAACCATTACTATGAGGTGATATCTTGTTATTTTTTCAACTACAAAATTCGCAGTAACTTCCAGAATAAAACTTGTGCAGCGCATTCACCACATATCGCATAACTGTAATCGATTCCTTTAACTTCAACCTTTTGTTCTGTTTCTGTTACAAAAACATATGCTTATTTTCAGACAGGAAATCCCTTCGATCTTATGCTCATGCACCAAGAAGTTTGGTATCACCAAATTGAAGTTGAAATGAGAAATGAGAGAGGAAATTTCCACTTTTGTTTAGAAATAATGTAACCAATGATTATCAGCGGAATTAGGTGGCGTATAATCGCAGAATAAAGAGGAAAATTGAATTTGCCAAATGAACTATAATATACAAGTTGTGAATTTATATAACACAATTCAAAATCATCAGCACAAAAAAAAATAGAAAGAAAATGCATCTATCAGAACGAAGATAACAAGAAAAGGAAGATCTCCGGAAATGCACTCATCTTACTCACAGCATATCACATCTTTGTGGCGTAAAATCCTCCAAAAGAGATAATCCCACGCTCTGTATTGAGAAGTGCATTGAATTTAATATTTGAAATAGTTGTCATTAGGATTCTTTATTTTTAATTAGAATTTTCGGTTATAAGAAAGTTTCATTGTTCATTATTTCGGGAATCTGATTTCATTTAAAACAAAAAAAAAATATTATAAAGAGAGAAGCATAAAGCACTGGAATCCTTTTTTGTTTAGCTCATAATTAATATTTTTTGTGCAGTTTTTATGCAGAAATTTTCTTGTCCTCGGCATTTTCTCAAGGTCGAAATTTCAATTAATGATCTTTAAAATAATTATAACCTCTAGAGGATAGATGAGTTTTTGCACTTTTTTAGCTTCTCACCTGAAGCGTGTTGTAAAATGTGAGTCTCTGAACAACATAAAATGTTTTGAATAAAATTGACATATTTTAGTAATAATTTATCCATTTAAGGTGTCAAAAGTTTTTCTCATTAACTATAAATTTTAAATAGACAAAAATTAGCTCAAACTTATGTTAATGAAAGGAATTCTCAAAAACAATTAAATTTTTGCAAAAATGGTGTAGACCTCAATTCGAATTCGAAAATTTAAATCCGTCTAACTATGGAAAATTTTCTGCTTTTTACTGTATGACATCTCAAATTATTTTTAACGTATGTTTGTTTTCAGTTCTATTACAGCATAGCCTTCAAAATTAAATGAAATTATTGATTTATAATTTCTATATTTCTCAAGATGAAGAAAAATAAAGCTATTTTTTTAGTAATTAAATTTCAAAAATTGTATCCATCCATAAGCATTTTATAAACACTAACAAAATATGCTTTTTTTGCTATTATTTTAAAATTATTTAAGTGTTCAGCAGCTATTATAAACATTAGATTAATTTTTTAAAAATGAGTCATAATACACAAAATGTTTTTACTGAAAAAAAGCATTCAATTTTTTTTTTCTGTTATAAAATTATTTTAACTCTTTAAGAACGATTTTCGGTATAAAACTGCTTTATGTCTATTATTCCACGGATTTCATTCGAATAAAAAATGCTAATATATTTATAACGAAATTGGTTTATTTTTATGCTATTTAAAAATATCGATAAATATAAAATTTGAAAAATTTTATGCTATTAAAATTATAATTTAAAATTTAATTTATTGCAGAATTTCTGCAGACTGTTTGGTTGAAATATAGTTGGCAATTTTCTAAATGTTATTAAAAAATTTATTTATACTTAATATTTAAATTACATCACTCTATTATACATAAGTAAGTCGACAATTTGGAATGGAAATTGTAAAAAAAAAAAGGCTTTATAAAATAAAATATTGAAGATAATTGCTTTTCCATAACATTTACGAGCAATTTGCGAATTAAAAAATTATTATCATTACTATATTTATTCTATTATTATTTCGCTATTATATAAAAAAGAATACCACCTATGAAATATCCCTTCTTAGAGGTTGCTGAGAAATTTATATGAAACTTCAAATTTCGATGGCGACTAAATTGATTTTTTTTGTTTAAATTAATTATATTTTGGATCGTTTTCCACGTATTCAATATAGAAAAAAACATGATGATATTTAACGTTTTGCAATTTTTGAATTAAATGCAAAATGCACATAAAAAGATTATTTTCTACATCCTGCTTGTTCTTCATTCTTTTTTTCGCCTTAAATTATTTATACAGTAGAAGATAAGCGTAAAGATAGGAATGAATAAAGGGAGCATTGAATTTTTAATCATTCTTAATATTTCATAATGTGCAATATTTTAATCTTTTTTCACTTTATTTAAACATTTTTAACATGATAATTAATTATGTTATTATGAAAATTGCATAATGTATAATACAAAAATAATAAAAAAAAGAAGAATAAATTTAATACTATAAAAATTAATTGTAACAAGGAAAGACAAACTGGCAAGCAAGATGACAAACAGACCGAGAAAGGAGCAGAGAATCGGAATGGCTGGTATTCCTTCTTCAAAGAATTTATGATATAAAAATCATTATACAATGAAACGGTTGTATAATCAAACACAATCAAAAAAGCATAAACGAATTAAGTCTAAAATATCATCATGATACGATGTTTGGAAATAGGAAATAGAAATAGATATCTTTGATTAATTTTATTTTTACCAAAATGTATCAATAATTTGCATTTCGCCGTATCCTTTTCTAAATTCTCATCTTAAACAAAACAAAACAAAGGCTGTACTTGACCATAAGAAGTTTACCTTCATGTCTATCATATAATAAACTTCTTTCATAAACTAAATGGTAAATGTGATATTTGAAACGAAAAAAAGTCTTAGTAGTATAAGAAACTGTAACACATTCAAGCTAGCCATGTATTGAAGTTAAGCGACAGCCAGGATACAAATGAAGACCTGCTTAGCTGATGTACTCTAATTGAAATGAAAAAATATATATATTTCATTAATTTTATTTCAATAAAGCTAAATAATTTTAATTTAATAAATTTTTGCATGTTTTTTAATGAACAATAAAGTAATTAATAAATTTTTATGAAACCTTCACTAAGATCCTTATTGAGTTTAGTATTCATGAAAAAAATTTGAAGTAAATTTAATACAATGACAGTTATATATATAAAATGAACTTCGAATAATACCACAATGTAAACAAGAAAGAATTGAAAATATGCAATTCATATATATAATCGTTATACTTACATAATCAACGGGATACATACAAGCGCGCAAGTAAATAGATTTTATATTCAAATTTTTTAAAGCATTTATAATAATTTGATGCAAAAATATTCTATATAAAATGTCAGAATGCAAGAAAATCTTATTTCATCCGTAATATTTTTAAGATAGAATGAAAAGTATCAAATGAACAAAATAATTATTGTTTCTTGCATCTTTAAAAGAATTAAAAGACTGCAGCAATATTTGTAAACGCTTGGAAATAAATCCTTTCAGCATATTATTAATATTTTTTTTAAACTATGAGGTATTGTATGTGACGACTGGGAGGTAAATAAATATAATTTTAAAATTTATAATATCTTCAACCTTCAGAAATAGTAATACAAATGATTAAGATTTGTTCTATGCACAGAAACACGAGTTTCAATTAATTAAAATTAATTAATAAGTCACTAAACTTTTATTAGGGGCAGCCTAATATTTAATAGTATTTATGGATAAAATCTGAAGACCCTATTTTATAACTTAATTTCTATGACTTCTCTTAGGGATTTTTATTTTATTTTTAAAAAAATTTCTAATTGGGTTTTCAGAATTGTTATCTTTCAACATTATGATGTTCTTTTAAGAATTTAAAAAATAATTTAAATATCCAAATTTAGTCAAATGATAAAAAAGTTAAATAAGTTTTATAAATAATAGCAGGATGCAAATGAGAATGAAATAAATTACATCAATAATGTTTTGTCTCGTCATTTAATATAATGAAATTATACTATTAGCTTATCCAAATTAACAAGCATTTAATTTAAGTATAGAAGCACACATTAGACCAATTATATGTATTTAATAAGTTCCTTTTTTCCAGCAAATGATATTCTGCAGAGCTTAGTAACATGCTGTGAATATACTCATTAATAAAAATAACTGTTTAATAGAAATTCTATATTCATTTCAAATTTTTGAATATTACAAATGAATGGAATTTTATTGTACTGTCTAAATTGGATAATTTTTGCATTTTTATAAAAACGAATGATTGAATAATTAAATCGGAGTTTGGATTAATATTTAATATATAAATATTTAAATAATTTCATTTTTTTTCTGCTCGTAAAGTAGATGAAGTTCATAAGATTTTCTTACAAAACTAATTTTTTTTCTTTTTCCATTAATTTTTTTCTTTAATTTTTTTATTAGAAATGCATTTATTCCTCTACAATAACCACTGAAATATAAATTTGTTTTAATTTATTCAGTTTTAACATATCTTTTTTAACATTTTCAACGTATTTTTAACTTGCATTTCTTTTTGTCGTTATGCAATAAAATATTTCACATTAAATAATAAAAGCATTAAGAAAAAAAAAGCTTTAAGTTTACAATCATTGAACAAGTGCTTTTAACCGTGAATATATTTGATTTTTTCCTGTTTACAGAATAACTATTAATCTTCCAAGGTGACCTAAAGTATAACATGTTATTATCGCTCTAATTCCAACTAAGTGGAGCATTTAGGTTTTAAATTCTGATCAGGTTTAACTAATGGAATAGAATGTGTTAAACAGGCGAAATACCAGACTGAAAAACAAACCGTTAACAGACTCGTGCTTAAGAAATTTAAATACAGGGGGCTGAATTTTCTTTTGGTTCATCTCTTTTTATAACAAAAGTGTTGAATTAAATTTAATAAGAATCAAACAAAATCATTTATTCAAAATCAAATCCTAAGTAAGTTATACAAATACTTTACATACCAAAAGTTTGGAATGGAAAGTAATGCAAGCAAACATTCATTCAGTAACAAATTATTAAGAAAATAATCATAAGTAAAATAAAAAAAATAATGAAAAGAAAGTGTACAACTCAAATTTTAAAAATAACATATTACAATATCACATAACTCATATAAAAAATATGTTAACTTAAAGGAAAAAAATTAAAATTTATTAAATTTATTTTTTATTTAGTTGCTTGTCCATTTCAAAAAATAATTAAACAACTAAAAATAATTATTTCTAAATCTTTTTGATAAATGCAAAAAACTTTTTCTTAAAAATTAAATAATCTAACAATATTTTTTAAAAATTTAAAAATATTTCTTCGAAATTGAGTAAAAAGTAGCTCAAATATATCAAAATTTAATTATTAAAATTCTTTATTTCGCCATTTGCCATTAATACAATGAAAAAGAATGATTTTGGAAAGACGATTAAAGTTTCTTAAAAATAAAAAAATAAAAAAAGAATTCAAATTTATACGCTTTAAATAAAAATCACCTTTTAGTTATTCTAAAATATCAAGGTGTATTTTTACATTTTTTGCAAAAAAAAAATCCTGCAAATTAGATATGTTTTAAAATATCATTAAAATTACATTTCTAACAAATATCAATTTGCTTTGTATGTTAGTACAAAATAAGTTAGAACTGAAAAAATAATCTTTAAAAAATACTTTCGTCCAAATCCAAGACTTATTTGAAGTTGGAAAAAATGTATTTAACAAGAAATTTTAAGAGGTTTTAAAAAATTTTGTAAAAAAAATATTAAAAATTGAATTGCTATTTATATTATTTTGCACGAATACATACATTGGTTAAATTTATATTACATTTGTTTATAAAAGAAATGAAAAATGTTGTGCCCTACCTCAATTCAATGATCGTTTCTCTTTTGTTGATTCCATTCTCTTTGTAAAATTTCACTCCCTATAAAGGATAAGAAACACTTTTCTGTTAATTATTATTATAAAATCTTCAAGCAGTTTTTTATACAACTTAAAATGGCTTTAAATAAAGCATTTAATATGACATTAATTTTAAAATGACATGTAGCTGAAATAATGGCATTTTTTTTTCCAAAATCACACTTCTCAGCATTATCTAAATTCGAAAAGGAAACATGCTGTGTATTTGGAGATATTCATGCCTTCTTACTGCAATATTTCGCATAGAGATAATTACATGCATGAGAATAAATTCATAAAAGTTACGAGGTGAATTCAGAAGACTTAGATATTAAAAAAGTGACTCAAATAATTAAAATTCCAACATAATATGAATAAAAACTAACTGCACACAGATGCGGCATGGGGAATATTTATCCACATAATTGAAATATTTCAAATGATAAATAAGTCTAGACACCAGACTGTTTATTTTTAACCTCGAAAAATATTATGTACTGTGCTAAAATTCGGAGCTAAGATCTAGGCTCATTAATATCTTCTTAAGGACACTGTAGTAAGACGGGATTTGTCGTTTGAATTTATCATGGTAGAAATAAAATTATTTTACGTTAGTTTTAGTGAGGAAACACAATAACATTTTAAAATTAAAACAAAGAAATATTTAATTGCAAAGAGGCAAGCTGGCAGACCCTTACCAATAAACATTGTGATCGTAATTGAACTAGGCCTATTTAGATCCCTATGTAATAAAAATATGGGTTGATTGGAAAACTTGCAAATAGATAGTTCAAAAATTGCACTGAGAAAACTCTAGGGATTAGCAGTGCAGAAATCATCATTCTTTATAATGTCTTAATGTTTAAAATATGAAAACAACAGTTTTAAATGCCACAATGTTTGAAAATTTTCAACTACCCTGCGATTATTTTTTAGATGTTTTTCCAAGCTTATTAGCGGAAATGTTTTTTTAAGAACTTTTTTATTATGTATTTATTTATTATCATTTTATTTTTGGAATCTTTCAGCTCATGCTTTGAATTATCAATCTACAAATTTTTGAATCTATCTGCATTTTAGTTACAGTTACGGAATTCATGGGAAAGGATAAGTTTAATTATCTTGTATATGAATCTGGAGATCGAAGTATACTGTGACAATATGCAAACAGTAGTTTCACTAAGTCCCCCCACAGGAAGTATAAAAATTATGTAATTAGGTGCATTTTAAATTTTTTTATTACTAAGAATGTATGTGTGTTTGTTGGGCCACAAAATTAGGTACATAAAAAATTGAATAATTGTTAATATCTGTATCGGATATAAAGCACAAACAATACTAAAAGATGCCTCACTTTTTGATTCAATATAAAAGCGTAAAACGGAAATTTGCATGTATTTCAAATATATTTCATGTGTGTTTCAAATATATTTCAGATGTATTTCAAATTTCAAACTCTTAATTTGACTCTTTTATTTCATTTCAACGATATAAGAATATATTATGCCTAAAGAAGATTTTTAGAGAAGAAAGTTTAAGCTAAAAGAGTTTAAAATATGTTTCGCATCAATGACGACGCCTCAACAGATTTATTTTAAAAGTCTGTTTATGCAATAACATTTCACATCTGAATGGCTGATCTGTTACAATTTCTACAATGCATACTTAGTAAATAGCAAAATTATATAGTTAAAAATGTAAATAAATCAAGAGAAGTTATTTAACGTTGATAATTTTAAATAAAATGATTTGAAAACTATAGCTGTTTGCTGTTAAAACTGCAATAGATTAAAATCGACTTATTTTTCAGTGCTCAAATACACATTTTTTAAAATTTGAATTTCAAAATAAAATTTGAAAATCTTTTAAGATGGAAATTTTCTTTGAACGCCATTAAATTTATATCTTAAAAAAAAGAATTCATGCGAAACATTATTGTCAAATACCTTTTTTTTTTTTTTTTGTTATTTCCACATAGTTTGTAAAAAAAAGAAAAATACTGAATTAAAATATAAATTCTTGATTTTGATATTTGTATGTACATTAAATATTTTATTACATTAGTAAGTAATATATCAAATGTTGCATGAGATAAAAATATTTATATTTTTTTAACTAATTAAGAATTAATTAATTGATTGTAACAAAAAATTCATTCAGATTCTTAATTTTTTTCTTCTTTTTCTTCTTAAATCTTTTTAATTCTTCTTCTTTTTTATTCCTTAGTATTTGAGGACAAAATTTTAAAGATACGTTATATGCCAGAAAATGAAAATTTATTAAATTTCAGCACTCTATAGAACGATAGAATTTCTATACGCGCTTTAAAATAACTTATTTCCAATGCAAGAAATAATTAATTTAGACTATTTTAATACACAAAATAATTCAATAGTCTGCAAATTTACTATTTTTAATTAAATTGAGAAAGATTGTTGTTTTAAAAAGTATTATAATCGCGCAGTTCCTCACAAAAATTACGGACAGAAACAAAGCGATTTTTAAGTACTTCAGAAAACTCATTTTCGTCGATTAATAGTAATTTTAAAAGAATTGTTGAAAAAATTAGCTAAGCATTTTGAATGTTAACTTAAATATGAATTTAGAACATGGAATATGCAAAACATTAATAGTCATTTTTGAAGATGAGTTTCAATATCCATCGGCTGTTAAAAATTTAAACAATGAGTTTCGGTCTACAATTATTTTGAATCAATTTTTAAGTAACAGGGGATTTTAAATTCCAAAATAAAGAAAGATTTTTAATATTAAAAAGGTGAAATAAATCTTATTTAAATATCTCCTATCCCGTATTTCGATTATTTTACCTTCAGTTACTAAATAAATCGTAGAAGCAATCTGATTATTTGCTTAGTAAATATTGCTTGAACGCAATGGAACAAACATTTAGGCATTTCGGGTTTGTTTATATTAATATTTTAAAAACTGATTTGAAACTTTCGCCCTTCTCGTGTAGATTAATTTTTATTATTCGAAAATTTCAACAGATACTATATTAATGAAATTAAAATCGAGTTCTGGTAAAAGTAAGTAAAAAATTCCATTACTATCTAGCACCATGAAATATACAACTGAATAAATACGCCAGTCTGAAATTCAAGCAGCCTTTATAGTTTCTAAATAATGAGTAAATGATTTTCAGATTTAAAAAATGATAAAATTAAATTTATTTTTAAAAAAAGAAAATCGAAACAAAGACTAAACATTTTTAAATTTTCTTTTCCTGAGAAGGATTAAAAGTATTCTTGCCTGAACTCGGTTTAAAGTACTAAAATAAAAAAAAAATGAAGAATCTGTGTTTTTTTACTTCATTTGGTAGACACTAATTGAGCTTATTTAAGTTGTTATTCTGAATGAATTATTTCTAAAATGAATATTCTGAAATACAAGTTACTTTTGAAAACTGCTGGAAAAATTCTAAATCTTTATTTTTTTCTTCAATGTTGAATATTTTTTTATAAATTATCCATGATTTAAGTGAACGAATTTGATCCATCATTATAAAAAATTGTCAAATGTAGCTATGTAAAACTCCAATAATTTTTTTTTGAAAATAGTAAATAATATTTTCATATGTTATGTAAAAAATTAACAAAACACACTTTATGTCATAAAATATCCTCTTATTTCGTGATCCCATTCCACTTTTTCTTCTTAATTAATTCAAGAGAAATTTTGTAAAGAGGCTTACATTTGCACTTTCACACGCTCGCGTGAAGGGATAGAAAAATGTCCAGCAAGCACATTCTTTTAAAAGATCCCTGTGTTTCCCTTATCAGAACAGACATGCGAGAGAAATCCCTATCAAAATCTTAAAAGTTCATAAGCACTGTGAAAAATATTTTCGCTAGCAAAATTTGGTATACAAGAGCAGGGATAATTTATTTCGCTCTCTTCTTGCCTTTTTCGCTCTTGTGACGCGTTATGAGCGGACGTGCCTTGTCCGCGCCTCTTGTAAATAAATTATGCCTTCCCGGGTATCCAACTAGACAGCTGCCTACAGCCGCTAGGCTGTGGAGCTGGTTGATTAAAAATATTATTAGCGTAATTGCCAAATAAATAAATTTGTAAAAAATACATACCTTAAATAATACAAAATAAAATGGATATATAAATAAAGCATATAATATAACGCAAATAAAACATATATCAAGAATTATAAATAATATTCTGAGTATATAATTGCTTTAGTATATAAGCAAAAAATACATATATAATAAATAAATTTGTAATTATGAATATTGTTAATTAAAAACATATCAAAATTTTACTGAATATTATTGGTCAAATTCCTATAAGCATCATTACATTCTTTTAATTATTACAGCAATTATAAACACCGAACTTCTGCTTAAATAATATAGCGTACGAAATGTAGATGCCATGCAGTCATGAGTAATAACAAACAAATAAAAACAATTGTATCTTCAAAAAGCTACTAAAATTAATAATAATAACATAAAATAACCATCAACAGGCTAATTAAACTAAAAATGTTTTTACATGTAAAACTAAATTGATTAATTTATCAAGTGAGGAATCCTCGTAGTATGCATTGCCTAGGGAAATCTGCCAGTGACGACTAAAATTAATTAAAGTCATATCGTGCACCATCTTTCAATTGTAAAAGGAGATGCTAATGATGACGCAGTTTTTTTTTCTATTAAAATAATTTAATTTACTGTAAAATGTTATAAAATCAAATGTGTGATGAAATATATTCATATAATTAATAGTTCAATTGCAATAGAATACAAATGATAATTATAATAACACGAACCGCAGAATCCTAGGCTTCGCCGCTATTGAGTTCTTTACTACCCTGAAACTCTAGTTAATAATGGGATGCATGAGTGCGTAGCCCAAAGAATTTTACTTCTAGTAAAGACTATAAAAAAGAACCTTAATAGTCAATAAATAACGAGATACCTCTTTCCAGAGCAGTTGCTACCTTTTTATTCTCATATGATGTAAGGAATCGAACTTTTTTTATATTTCCCGTATCTTGAGAACTAAACGTCGTCAAACTTCGAGACCTGGTTTTTCAAAATAAGTATTGGGTACTAAATTTGATCATCAATTAAAAAGAAAGTTTTTCTATTCAAAAACATCGCAACTTTGTAGACAATAGAGCTGAATTATTCTGTAATTCCTTATAATACTGGTGGTAAGGTCTCGGCTTCGGAACCGGAGGGTTTCAGGTTCGTGACCCGATTCCACCGATGAACCGTCGTGTAAGGGGGTCTGTTTCACGTTAAATCCGTCCTGACCAAACGTCCTCCCGCTGGTATGGAGAAGGGGGTGCCAGCTCAGGTGTCGTCCTCGTCATCTGACCGTGGTTCAAAATGACGAGATGCGAGTCCCAAAATAGCCCTAGTGTTGCTTCAAACGGGACGTTAATATAACCAAACCAAACGAAACCCTATAATAATTTCAGGTAATGTACTGCTTCAGTTTAATTTGGAGCTGAATTGCAAATTTTGCTACTAAAGAAACAATAGCTAATATGCAATTAAATAATATGTAAGTTACTATTGTGTATCGCGACGCATATTCGTCTATATTTCGAGGTGAAACTTGATTATAATTTGAGTAGAAGCTTTTAATTTTCCATTCATTATTTTTCCGCATGCGAAATATACACAGAAAAAGATTGTAATCGTCGAAAAATTCGAATTCAAAATTTTGACGAATTCGACTTCGGCTTCTTCAAACTTCTTTCAACCGACTTTTCAGAATTCTCTGAGTCCTAAAAATTCATTTCCGGAATTATTCTATCTATTTTCCTGTGAACACGATAGTTCCAAAACGCTTTGAAATAGACTGATGGAATTTTGTATGTGCTTTTTTATATCATATTTATAGATTTTTATCAAATTATAAATAAAATCCATTTGGAGGAAGTCTGTTTGGTCGGCTGTCTGATTATAAACAAATACGATGACTATGAATGAAAAAGAGTTATATGGATGAAATTTGGTAAAATTAATCACCAGATTTATCAACTAAAATATAGATCCTTATCAAATTTGGAGCCAAATCCGTCAAGGAATTGACCATCTTCTGGCCTGTACTTTCTCATGCAAGTAAACACAACGACTTAACTAAATGCAATTTTATATTTGTGACTACATTTGTAATTTTATGTTAAATCCTGATTTCAAAACGCTTGGAAAATGCATATTTGGTTTTCTGGTACCACTGTCGGTGATTAATTGTCAAAAATCTCATGCTATAGTCTGTAAAAACATCAGATTCACGTTAAAGATTCGTTTTTTTTAACTATTATTTTTCAATGTCATTCAAATAATACACAAGTGCCTGCATTCTTTGCTTTATTACGAAATACTTAACTTTTATGAGCGAAAATAAAAATGTGAGCACTCGTTGCATTAACAGTCTAGTCCAAGATCCACAATTTTATACAGGAAAAGATAACGCATTGGATGCGCAGGAATGTTTCGGGAACTCTTGTTAGTTCAATGTTTTTGTTGCAGCAGTGTATTTTTCCCCTATTGAAAGCACGTAAACATAAGCAGGATCTTCTTATGACCTGGCCATTTTCCAGGTTTTAAAAAGGTTAAGCAGAAATTTCCTAACACCACGATGGGCAACTTTCATACACATGATGTTATTTTAACTTCTCGTGTCGTCAAAGATTAGTTTTCATAAGTTATGAGTTTTCGTTAAAAGGTATTTGACACAAAATAATTTGCTTTAAATAAATAAATAGGTGTAAACAACTAGAATGGATGTTTTACAAATTAAATGCGCAGTAAATGATTCAGAAGAGTTAACATTCCCTCTTAACTTATTCAGTTCTTTTGGCAGGTCGGGTTATTTCTTATGATTAACTTTCAATATTTATTAATAAACTAAATTCGATAAAAAGTTCAATCATAAATATATAAAGGTTTAAATTGTTATTATTTTTTGTTTATTTCATATAGAATTAGAGTAATTTTTCTATCATTTTCCATTTCAAAATTTAGTATTAATTAATTTCATTTAAAAGTAGACACCTCTGGCGAATAGGCGCTTCGCTGAGATATTGGTTTTATTTAATTTCAAATAAATCGTTTAGATAAAATTTTATGTCCGTGATTTCCCCAGATATTAAAGTTATATTATTTTAATTGCCTTACATATGTTCTCATCACTGTGTGCAGGAAACTCTTTTAATGGAAACCAGTACCTCTACAACATAGAGCTAATAAAAATATTAATGTGCAGCCGGTATATCTCCTAAATTTCGCGTTATTGTTCGCTCATTTTTTAATCGCTTGTAAATCACACAGATATTACTCAGGATCCTTCTGCTTTAACTTTAAACAATGGGAAAAAATCCCGTGCTTAGTTATTAAATAAAATCAGTTTGAATTTCAGGGCAGCAATGCAATCTATTGTTAGAAATAAGACAAAAAAAGAATGCATGTTTAAAAAATTGCAAATATATATAAAAAAAAATCTTTGCATGATTATTAAATCCTTATCACTAAAAAGATAATTTTTTTAAATCTTGTAATGATGTAAAATTTATTTATAATATTTTCGGAAGTTATAGCATAACACCTTCAAAATTCAGCTTAATTTTTTATTAAATAACATGTGAATTAATTGTTTTAAAAAATTGCTCCGAGGAACACATTTTTACTTTCCAAAGTATATGTATGCCAAATTTAGTAGCAATAGATTAAATGATCTAGCTGAAGACCGCCAACACGCAAGTACTGACTATTATCTTTATTATTAGTAGAGATATAGTAAGAATAATTTACATTTTCCATACACTTGTATAAATGAAATTCATACTGTGCAAAAGTATTTGGACAGCTTTTACAGTTTTCTTTATTTTACAATTTACCTTTCAGGGCATATGTTTCAACATTGTTTGAGGCATATTTTAAGAATGTTTATTTTGATTTAAATCTCTGCAAGCATAGAAGATAGTTTAAACAAATTTCATTTCTAAAATTCTTTGTTCGCCTAATTTCTCCAAATAATGCAAAATGAGGTTGAATGCGAATTGATAATTACTTAATTATTATTAAAATTAAGAAAATAATCATTTTAATTAATAATAATAACTTATTAGGTATTTTTGTGAAATTATTCATAGAACAGAATAATGCATTCTGGCAAAATAACAATGCATAGAATCGCAATCAGCATTTTAATTCTAGGAAGGCTGTACATAGAAATACATTAAATTAACTGGTCCAACAGTAATTAGTTTTTTTTATTTATTTATTTTTATTTATTTATTTTTATTTATTTATTTGTAAATAATATCAAGTTTACTATAAATGAATTTTTACGTAATTCAAAAGCTTTTAAAGAAAATTATTATCTTTGACGTTATATCAAAAATTATATTTGCAGCTAAAACAAAGCTGAAAAGAAAGAATAAAATATATGAAGCTAGTTCAACAGGTATCCTACCTTAAATTCTCATGGTGAAAGTTTTGAAATGAAGAAGGCATGGTTCGATGAAAGTATGAAGGTAAATCCTGACGGGCATTTGAATTTCTATCTATACTTGTTGGGACTTTAAAATTTCGAATAATTCCTGTTACATCAGACATCGATTGGGTTTATGTTTTGGAAATCCTGATAGAACAACTCAAATAATATGAATCAAAAATGTTAGCGATTGATCATAAATTTCTTTCAACAAAATAGTTTGAGTAAAATATTTCAAGATATATTTTTGAAATAAATCTAACATTTTCTATCCGAAATAATAAAGGATTAAATTTTTATTCAAAATAGCTGCAGATTTTTTATTTTTAAAAAATAGGTAAATAATTCATTAACTTACGAAATTGCTCTAAATATTAGAAAGACTTTAGTTAAATTACCTTTGATTTAAGGATTTAAAATAATTCAAAAAATATGAAACTTATTTTATCTTGATTGACAACGTCTTTATTTATTATACAAAAAATATTGATTTGATCAGCCCACTTTGTCTCAATCTAAGCTCAGTATTCTGTCTTTATTTTTTTTTATTTATGGTAGTACTTTCCAAAAGATTAGTAGCTGCATCCAGTATCAATAAATTAAATTAAAATTCCCATTGAAACCAAATTAATTTTAAATTAGAAGCTTAATAATTGTAAGAATCTGGCCGTACGCCTTACCTACATCCATTTGCCTCTGTCTCAGAATTTTATTTAGGTTTCGAATTAGTTTCTAGTGCATTCGGGGGTTCTTGTAAGATTTTGTAAAATAAATAAATGAAAAATAATACACATTCTTGCCGAATTTTCCTTACCTAGCAAAGAATAAAATTTCAAAGAAGAAATAAATTGAGAGACTGAAAGCATACATATATTTTGTGAAATTTTTCTCTTATTTATGAGAAATATTAAAGAAAAAGATATTTATAACTCAATTAACATTTTATTTTATTTTATTTACTTAATTTTAAATGTTTGTCTTCATTTATCTTTTAAAGTCTAAAGAGAGTTCCAAGCAGAGTATTTTTAATATGAAATATGTTGAAAATAATTCATAATGGACTTGATTCTCATATGCATTGTACGCCCCAAAATTATACCTTTGAGTTCTAAATCTTTATAACCTTTTATTATATTCATTCTGGTTTGATATGCTGTTAAGCCAGATATACGAGGTTTCAATAACAATTTCAATATTAGTTTCAATATTAGTTTATTTATAATATGAGAATTTATTGAATTTTATTTCCAAAATATTTGCATTTTTAACTTATAATCATTTTAATTTATGATACAGATTGAGTAATCTTATAATAACAGATTTATTTTTAATAAATATAGTGAGTTTAAAATTATATAAAACATTAAGTTAAAATTCGCACAAATAGAATTTATTTCGATTTAAAAAAAAATCTTATTGCATTTTTATTGGCAACACATTTATACTAATGAAAATCTAAATATTTTTCAACATTTAAAACTCTCTTATTCAACAGCAAAACAACAAAAAAAAAATGGATTTGAATTCTATAGTTTGAAGTTCGCGATAAATCATGTCGTGCAATAAAGATTTAATCTAAACTTTTACTTACCGCAGGGGATAACTTAGAATACTAGCATTCCGTTCACTTAGATGTAGATCGGTGATGCTGTTTTAAGACTAACGTCATCCACGATCTGATAGCTTATTTACATCCGTTTTACAAGGTTATTCAATAGAGGATTCTAATCACATCGTTGTAGCCTTGAAAATAATAAATTCTGAGCAGTGAGAAGATATATTATTTAGAAATCTTAAAAGGTTTTCTAAATTTCAATTGAGAACACAGGAAATTGACTATCACTGGAAGAAAATCACGTCCAGAAGAACTCTTCATGAATCTTTCGCAATTTTACCAGTGAGTTGAATTATTCTAATATTTATAATAACTATTAAAGAAGTGAAAATGAGTACAGCCTTGACGAAAAAGATTTATACGAAACATTTTTATCTGTAGTAAATATTATAACAAAAGCATATGTAATGCTTTAACGAAATTTATTGTATAGCCATATTGTGCAGTAAAAATTTCGAAATGGTAATAAATTATAAAGTACATGCCATAGTAAAGCATTTCGGTCGGTTTTATTAAAACAAGATTACACGTTAATATTTTAATAAGCAACTATATGGACTGTGATAATGATACGGTTTATTTTTGTTTATACACTGTTTATCCACAGTTATAGTCAGCCTGTTCAGTATTCGACATTCACCAGGAGGTTGTGGTATTTATTTGTGTTAGATGTCAGTCTTCATAAAAATATGTTTCCTGATTTAAATTTCACAATGCAATAAAAATATGTAAAATCTGTCTAATAGCTTAAGATGCATAATCATGTATTAGATTGAACTGTTGTTTTCTGAATTATTTTGGATATTTGATGAAAATACCATAAAATTTCTTGATCTCTATCAAATTCAATAGAGTAAAGATGACACATACTGGTGATTAAACGAATTCCTACACTTTTAGATTATCTGTATAAAATTTGCAAAGATATTTCATTTACAGATCACTTTGAAACTGGTTTGTAATGATTTTGAACAGTATTGAAATATTAATCATATCAGGTGGAACAACATTTCTCTTTTCAAGTTCTCGATGTACAAGTTCTGGTTCAATTTATTAAGATAGAAACATAGAGAGTTGTGCCCAGCTGTGTACGTGAATTATGTTACGTTTGTGTTCATAATGTTTATATATGTTAATATATGTTTAAAATATAATAAGAATCTATTAAATAAAAGCATATATTTTTTGCCAGGATTTGTTGCCTTCTTTTTGTAGTCATACCTAAAGAAAATTCACATTAACGAAACGAAAATTTTATTTTAAAATATCAAAAATTTGCTTCCGTTTTGTTGCTGATATATTGCTAGCTTTTTCCGATTATTGTTGTTAGTACGCTAGGATTCGTTTTTGTTTTTGATGTTACATGTTAAGATTATAGTTCTTTAAGATACCTATTTTGTATTCTTATTACCATTCTTAATTTTGAGTTGTAACTCTAATATATTTTGAATTTATATTCTTCGAAGCATCTGTTATTCGATTTTTGTATATCTGTATGGACACAAGGAATTACAAAATGGTAATTTTAATCGCCATGTGGTGTATAAAAAATTAAAAAAGGTAGAATTATCTTTATCACATAGTACTCGATATAGTTAAACTTTATCTAACTTACTTTTATAAAAAAAAAGTTCCATGATGTATAAAAGCGTTTAATTAAATTTGTTTCTAGTCATTTGAAATTGCAAAATCGTAAAAAGAAAATCTGAGTATTTTTAAAATGCGCTACTGATCGATGTTTTCTATCATATCACACCAGCTAATTAAAAGCATCATATCTATACTTCATGTTTCCAACTACTGTCCAATATAATTTAAGAACAGTTCTATTTAATCCATCCAAATGAATTATTTGAGCTTCATTAGTCTGACATGGCTATCCTTCAAGTTCATCCACTGAAATCCACTTTTCAGTCAAGCACACACAAAGTTGCACAGAAAAACTTAAATTAAACTCCAATTAGACGATAGAAAAATTGTTATCGGAAAAATATTGTAAAAAATAGCAATGACATTCAATACTGCTATCATCTAATAGGCGTAAAGTCGACTGGTATGATTAGCTAAGCAACCACCTTGGTTGATGTTGCCTAACATCGGCGTTTTAATAACAGCGAGACATACACGAGCGCAACAAACAATTGGATCTTTAAATGATGGCAAAAACTTCGGAATGGATTTTTCCAATTATGATTCTTAATTGATTTAGAAAGGAAAATGGAGTATCAGGTATGAGGTTTTCCTTATTTAGTTTTTGGCAACAATTTCTTATCGCTGACTTTATCTTTTTAATAGATTCAGTTCAATAAGCCATTTACGAACTGATATTTTATCGAGATCTAATGCCACCGAGTTTCTTCGGGAAAACATTTTATTTCTTTTCGATATTTTAAGAGTTGCGAAAGTTCTTGACGCAATACGATTTCGTAATATATTATACAGTTTTTATTTCCTGGAGTATATCTTTTTATTTTCTCTTCACTGTGAACAATTTCATTAATAATAAATAATGTTTTCTCCCTTAAAATGACCTGGTCAAACGTTACACCCTTTTGGCGTCTCGAAAACTTCTGGATTGACTGAGTTTTTTATGTTCGAGCAAACCTAGAATTGTTTACGAACGCTTGTTTGGTTCTTTTTGCTATTTTATTAAGCAATTTTCATTCCGTATTTGACAATGCAATTTTTCTGTAAATAGATCCCACTTGCCCCAAAGTTATTTTTAAAGATTTGTTTTCATTTGAATATTTCCTAAATTATGTAGTTATGGGATCGCAAACTTCACATTTTTATGCCGAGTTAGGCACAGATCATTGATCTGAGATCTGCTAATGTTTTCTGTCAGAATTATTTTCTTATGCTTTGTATTATCATTTTCATACTTTTATATTTGACATCAAATTTCTGCGGAAATGCAAATTTCAGAGTTTTCGGAATCGAATCTTATTGTTCTTGAGATCGATTAATTTTTTTTGTGTGTGAAGTTATTCATTTTATTGTTCATTTAGCCATACTTATTTTACATCTCGGCATTTATTTTTGAAAGAATTCATTATTTTATAACTTTTTTTTCTAAGCCTCTGATATATTTGATTTCTTTTTTTGTAGTAGATCACTATCTATTTCTAATTATTTTTTATTAATTATTTTTGAATTGAGCCTTTATCAACATTTTGGATAGATAATATTCCAATATTAGGAAATAAAGCTTTTAATGTTACTATACACTTACTACTAAAACGTAGAACAGATAATAACTTTACAACAACAAATATTTTTTTTTATTTCTTAAACACTCAAACAATGAGCATGAGAATTTCTGGTCGAAGCTTTCGTTAGTTCATATCTACAAATCATATCCGAGATATTGTTAACAGGATAATAGTCAGTCTAAGCAGGCATAACTCCTAATAGTATAAAAAGTTATTTTATTCAATTTTTGATGCCGGATCTATTTCACAAATTTCGAAATTTACCATTTAAACTACTGCCTTTGTTCCAACTTACAAGCTAGACAGACTAGTTAAAATAGACGTTCTTTCAATCAAATTTCTTTTTTTCTGACACGCGTTGCTCTTTCCTTCATAATTCTTGCTTTTTATTCATTTCTCAAAACTGAATTTACGTATCTACAGGTCACACTTTTACTATTATTGCCGAGCTTTATTATAATTTAATTTTTTAAATGTTTTTTCTTAAAGTGATGGCCTGAATTTTAAGGAAATGAAAATCGAAAACAAACTAACGTTAAGAATAGATTCAGGTAAGAGGTAATTTGTTTTGAATAAATGGTCAAGTTTGCTTTGAAATGTTTTGTGGTTTCGATGTGGAAATAGGATTGTATAAATAAAATTAATTATTAAAAGCTTTCAAGATTATAGATAAATTTATAATTAAACTTAGAAGTAGGGAACTTTGAGTTAGAAATTTATTATTAAACTCTAAGAAATTGCGCCGCATTTTTTTCCTATATTGCGTTTGTTTTTCAGTTGGTAACATTCTAAGTTTTTTTTTATTTGATTTATATAGACACTTGAAACCTTCTATAAAAATTCAACATCTATATTTTGTATTGTCTTTCTCATAAATTCAGTTAGATATTCTAGAAAGAATACTTATGTCACGGTTAATGAGTTGCATCAAATAATATTATTTATATTTCAAATGAACGTTAAACCCAATTGAACTCAATTTTCAAAATAATTTAATTTTAAAATAAAATTTAAAAAAATAATTACTTGAAAAATAATTTGAAAAGCAACAAAAAAAAGCTCAGTTTTGAGATGCTTTAACAATGCTTTTTAACATAAGATAGTTTTTAAAAGAATATTCAAAATAAGACAGTACAACAAAAATAATTATAAACTCCATCATACACAATGAGTTGTTTACACAAGAAAATTCTAATTATATTGTTCAAACTGCGAACTGCTTTTACCTGATACTGTTTTCTTCCTTAATAAAGTGAAACCAAATACCTTTTCATCTAATACACATGAGGTCGACTTTAACCCAATTAAAATGTATCAGCAGCAGAAACGCAAACGATTATATGAAAGTGCTCGTCATTTCAGACATTCTACACCGAAATCGTATCATTATAATGGCTTTTCTTATGTTATAGTCTTCGCCTAATTTCTTTTTCTTTTTCCTTGAAAGCGGATTTTCCCAACTAAAAGAAACCCTGTAGCGCATGTCTGCAAATTGTCAAAAACATCCGTAGACGAAAAGAAAAGAAAAACATTATGTCCTCTATCTTTTTGTCCGATCCCACACAAAAACTAAATTGGATTATATTCATGTCAAAATCATGTAACTTTACAATAATGCATAGGGAACCTGGTTTCTTAATTGGCAAAATTTAAAAAATATTGAATTAATAGGATTTCTCTGAGATGTTAATTATCTGAAACTGAAAAAAAAATGTTTTAATTTTCATAAAAGCATTGATAATTCGAACCATGTTTTTAATTAAAGCGTAAAGAATTTTGATAAATGATGGCATACATTTTTAGGTAAATTTTGTATAATTTTTTAGTATTAAAATCTTCAGACAATTGAAACAGAAAGTGCATATTTTCTTTGCAATTTTTACTCTAACCTTATTTATCCCAGATATTGACATTTTTGCATTCATTTAAAAATTTGATTTCATTGATAATTCGGAATTCAACTTAATTACATGAACATATATAAAATATAAGGCTGTTATATTTAAAAGCGGCATTTTACTTCAGTTAAAGTTTTATATCTCTTGTTCAGAAGCTGATTAATCTTCTTATTTTTAAATTTTATATGATATCCAAGCATATTTAACAGTAATTATGGTTATGTGTGTATGTTCCCAAATAATTCTTAAATAACTGGACCGAATTTAACCAAACTTTGCATACTTATTAATTAAAAATCAGAGAAAAAAACACTGCCAACTGTCAAAGTGAAAAAGTTAATTAAATATTCAATTAATTAGAAATTTCTCGAAACTTTGCCGTTTTTTCGCAGTAAGTTATTCCACAAAAAATACTGTAGACAATCTAAAAATTCATAATTTTAAATTTTAAATTATTTTAAGCTCATTTCAGTATAAATTTTCCTTCGATTTTAATTTAAATAAAAATTTTAAAAATTGCAGATGATTTTGAAAAAAGAAATTTATAAATTCCTCGGTAGTAGGCAATGGTGATACTTAGAGCTTCTGCAAAGTTTTAGTATTTCTTCTTTTTTTTAAAAAAAATATTTTTGACAATTTTTTTTCATTGTTTTTAAAAGAATTCGTTAATTGATTAAATCTAAACTACAGACGATAGAAACATTTTTTGTACAATAATATTTTGTATGTAGAAATTTTCGAAAGAGTGTTTGTTTAAGGATGTATTAAAATTCTGACAACAGTTAATATTAAATAGATTAATGTTTTAACATGCAATGCATAATTAAACCTTTTCACAAATACTGAAATATAAGTAAAGTTTTAATGAAGTTTTTGTGGCAATGAATTAAACCATAAGTTTTTCATTAGTAAAAAAAAAAAAAAAAAAAAAAAAACATGAGAATTTTATTCTGAACAACGGTGGGGATTTCCGCTAATCGATATATAATAATAGAAATGGTTAGTATTTCTGACAAAAAAAAAGGGTTTTGAAATGCATTACTATCAAAATAAAAGGAACAAGGATTCTTTTCTGAAAAAAAAAATGATAACTTTTTGTCAAGTTTAAATTGGTTTAGTTATGTTTATATTCTGCTTTGAAGCAACTTAGTTTTGGGGTACACATTATAATTTTGAATCGTAATCATATGATGAAGTCCAAATTGAACCGCCAGTCTCTAAATTTCCGCACCACACTTTTTGTTGAAATACAATGCAAAATCTGAGTTTTGATTAGCATTTTATTAATTTATTCAATAAAAACTAAAATATTTAAAGGATCAAATGATTGATTATTCAAGGCACAATTCGATAGATAGAATTGCTAAGATTTTTTTGCCAAATTTATAGAAAATTATTTGCACGTGTTGAATTCTTAACTTTATATCTGAAAACCTTTTGACAGATTTGCGAAAAAAGAAAAAGATATATAGAAATAAAGATGAAAAATGGTGATCATAGGAAGAAATAAAAAAGCATTCAATACTAACTTATTTTTATTACTTCATATTCATTATTAAATAACCCATAATTTTTGTGAGTGCATGGACATTATTATTTTGAAATCAATTAACTAATTAATTAGATCGTATCTACATTTTTTTTCCTTTTATAATATGTCTACAATGGCACCATTAGACGTTCGAAGAAGGGAACGATCTTTGGAAAAATCTGAGTCTACAATTTTCTTTTCTTTTCTTATTAAAATTTACCTTTCAAAATAAAATCCCTATCTTCTTAAAAGTTAAGGAACATTCTTTAAGAAAAAATATTCTTTCTAGTTCAATAAAAAATTATGACAAATAAAAATCGAAGTATATATTTTGTTCAAGGAAATAGCATTTTGACTGAGAAAAACGATATTATATGAATAAGAAATTCAACAGAATCAATCATTTCTTTCATTATAGCATTCATTTGTGTTATTTAAGACCCTAGCATGGACTTATGAGTTTTAAAAAAATCAGCTTGAATTGCAGTTGTATAATATTCGTTTTTTTTTCATGCAAGAAAGAGATCCTGTTCATTATTTATATGAAAGAATTTTACCATGAAGGAAAAAAATACAAACTTTTGAATGACTGAAAAGTTGTAACTGAGCCAACAATTTTCTTATTTGTGATTACTTAACAAGACGTCAAAATCATGGCAAAGGAAACTGTCCTTGGCATTTAATATTTAATCGAAATTAGATTTACTCAAATGATTACAAAATTGATTTGACATACTGTGTATTATATCAAATGAGCAAAGGCAATTTCATTTTTTGTTGTAATTAAATAAGCATGCATTGATGCCGCATTCAATTAAATTGACAATTAGTTGCTTGCATTACAGTGTACATTATTTTAGATTCTGAAAAATTAATTAAAAATGTATTTTAAATCTGTCAGTCTGTTATGGATCATTTTAAACTTGGACGAAGACTGCTAAGGATAAATAGAAATATAAAAAATAAGTCTGTACGCACGAAATAGATCAAGATTTAATACGATTTGGAACGAATCGGTTTACTACTTTACTTTTTATGTGCTTATATGAAACATAGTCGAAACAAAGTTAAGTCTTTAATTTATATGAAACAAAGTTTATGTTCAGATATAAATTAAAATGGCTAAAGGATTGATGTGAGAATTACTATTTAATGAAATATTTTTATCTGACATCTTATAACACTGCAAAAAGTTATTTTTTTTATATCTGAACATTTAACGCATGTATTAGCATGAAAGTAATTACATTGGTATTTCATTTAAAAGTGCACAAAGATGTGAAATTTAAATTAAATTTAGATCCATTTTGTTTTTTAAAAAATTCATATCTTGCAGAATCATAAGGAAATGAAATCTGGATTTCTGGAATGAAAAATTTAATGAGCCAGTTCTCAGGTCTTCTAGAATCATTTAACAGACTTCTTTTCGACGGATCCAGATTTTGAAATTTCACAAACAATAACGCAAGACAAAAATGATAGAAATTCGAAAATATAAGTATGTACTTACTCTTTCTCAAAATATAAGATTCTAATAATCACAAAAAATGTATTACAGATGATATCCTTCCCGTTTAAAATTGGCAGAAAAGAAAAATGTCGAAGAAGTTCAGTGTATCCGAATGTCCTTCCAAAGATGTGAGCACAAAAGGTGCTAGAGAAAGACCCTTGTTTATTCTGAAGTGGAGGGAAGAACAGAAATAGCATCGTGGTTCCACATGCCGGAAGTACCTGAAGCCTGTGGTTTTTCTTTTGCTGAAAAAATATTGCGACAGCCGAATGACTTAATTTTTTTCTCCCTCGTCTTCCTAATGGTACGCCCTAAAAACTGTTCCATTTTTACGTCATTCATTGAAGACTTTGCTGTGAAGCTTAGTTTCTTTTCCTTTCTAAAGGAAAAGAAACAATTTCCGTTTGCAAAATAATATTCTTTAATTAAAGCTTAATTAGAACTAATATTTTCGACAATGTTTACGTGTTCTGTTTTGTTATTAGTTATCAAAGATTTTGAAAAATTTATGTTTCTCCTTTTTTTCTTTCTATGGAAAAGGTAAAAAGCGTTTTTGTATGCTGATTTTTTCTATAACCGGAACAATCTGCGCACAAACAAACGACGAGGAGATATATTATTTATACTAACTGTTATCGATTAAAACTAAGAGAAAAAAAAATTTGAATCAATGTTTAAGTTTCAATTGCGAAACAGACTCATATCACACTTCTATTCAACTTGTACGTTTTGTATATTTACATTGCAATGGCAGCAGATGTTTCCTCATCATTATATTTCTTTCTTTAACTATTAAAAATTTATTTATTAAAATTAAATGAAAATCAATTATTACTTTATTAAATGTGTATCTTTTATTTCTTTAAGAGCATGTGGAACCATAATTTATTTAGCTTGAGCCGATTAAAATTTATTTTATTTTGTTCCATTCTAACGTGCAGGAAGAGTCAGCAAAGAAATCGAGTCTCGAATTAATAATTCTCCGTTTCCAAAGCCAAGATTCAACTATCAAACGACGTCGACTTAAGACCAGTTTTCTTGCAATCAAGGCAACATAGAATTTAAATGAAATATGGTTTGCTTCTTCATTTATACCTGCTTGGGAGCATCTAAAATTTTCACTTTGAGATGAATCGTGAAATTTTGAATCAGGTTTAGAAAAACATGGAAAAGGGTTTGATCCTGGACAGATTTATGTATCCCATATTCGTACACATGGCAGATCTACATTGTAATTAGATCTCGAACACACGACCATCTGATTAAGATGCCAAGGCACTAACAAGAAGATAGCGTGACCTCGAATGAAATGGATGTAGGAATAGTAAAATCCATTCAATGTTCGTGATTTCACAGTAACAGAAGAAAGGTAACGGCGTATGTCATTCAATATCTATTGACTAGTTGCTTCACCTTGTATTTTGGCGTCACGTCCTATTTTTTTCTTCTGAAAGACGCGGAAAAGATTCCAAAATTAAATAAAAGCTGGATAGTTTATTTGTCTTATGTGGGCATTTGAATCTACTAAATTTAATGCGAAAATTAATTTATCGACTATAAATGCATGTATCACTGGCAATATTAAAGGTGAATGTTTGTCTGCCTGTTGGCACTCAATAAAGTAAACCTTCTGAAGTAAAGCTACTTACTGATTTCATAAATATAAGCTTGGAGTATAAAAATACGCACTTCGAAATAATTTTTAAAAAAATTTAATCTGTTTTAATTTAAAAATATAACTAATTTTAATTGATTAGAAATTCAGCAATATATAAATTGTTTTTCTGTTATTAATTCACTAAAATATTTTAGCACGAAAAATCATTTTTATACCATTTTACAATTTAAGATATTATCTATTAAAAAACAATAACTAAATCATCGCGAAATTCTTTGAAAAGGCTTATTTTCAACAAAACTCTCATTATTGCATTGGAATTTAAGGAATTTTCATTCATTCATCAATTGTAGTCATTTTCCGTTTTTTATCGAGTATTTTTTGCGCTGTAGAAATCTAAAGAAAAAAAATGTATTTGCTATTTATTAATCAATATAAGGAAATAATAAAATGAAATTAGAATAGGAGTAGCAGAGTCAAAGACTAGTTATAATGGAGGTAAATTGTAACTCTCACGCTGCGTAATGTTCTTTAAAATTTTTAATTAGAATTTCCGTTAAACATTACTCTTATGAAGAGTTCTATAACGTCAGCATAGTCAGTGTCTGGCCTAAATGGGTATTCAGAAGTTGTGAATACGTTTTCCATTTTAACTAATAAATGAAAAAAAAAATACTTTAGTAAATTTGGATTTCAGATTTTTAAAAAGTGATCTTTTTGCTTTTACTTATATATTTTGCCTATGTATTAAGTTTTAAAAATCTACTTTTTATTAATATTTTTTATAAATTAACAAAAATGCCCGGCTCTATGGAATGAGGTAAATTATGACATATTACAGCTTGCGAGATTTATCTTCATTTGCGTTTGATTCATGTAGTTAGACTTTTTCTTTTAATATTAGTATCCTCAAAGATATCTCCCTAAAGAATCTCCCCTCCCCTTCTTGTAAAATGTGGGTGCAAAATGTGAGCGACGAGAAGCAGCAGTCATTTGATTTTTAATGACGCAATAATATAATTTTGAAGTAGACTGACTTTTATACAGATCTCTTGAATAATTTTATCATTATTTTTCTATAACTTAATTAGTATCATTTATTGCTTTTATGCCAAAAGATAATAATTATCAAATATCTTAGATATTTTAACAATAAAAGAATGGTAAAGAGAAAAATAATTTTAAATGTTTTGTTTCTCTTGTTACAGTTTGTCTCCATATCTAGATAAGTTGTCTGGCGACAAGTTTTGGAAAAAAAAATATTTATGGTTCTAAAACTAATAAAATTATTGAATTTCTGTGTGTATATTATAAATGAATATCTCAGCTATAAAATAAAAAGTTATAAATGAGGAATCAGAATTACATTAAAAAATATAAACATTTTTCCCAAAACTGTTACAACTTGACCTGGTGTTCCCTACTATGAAAGTCAACATGCTATTAGAAAATCGATGACGTAACATGACAATTTTTAATAGCTCTATGACATCATAGAACTTCGTTTTATTCGGAAGATTTAAGTATGGAATAAAAAAAAGGATGATTGAGGCTTCTTTGCATGAGAAATATTAAAATGTAGTACCGCAAAAGGCAACATGCAAAGATTTAAGTAAAACCTTGCTATTACTTCAAAATTGTGTTATAAAGTTTTTGTTTTGGAGTTGTGTTTTTTATTTTTAAATTAAATATAAACAATCGGGTAAAAATAGATTGCAATAAAAAAAAAATGTCTTCTTAATGATTCCTCTAAGAGGCAATTTTATACATGAAAAACTTGACTCCTAAAGCATTATATTAAAATTATTGCTTCTAATAAATGAAATTGATTACTTAGAGTATTGAAAATATGCTTGTTACAGAAATTAAAGGATATTTCGAAATTAATATGATTTATTTTATTTTGCTTGTTTTATTGCATAAAAACATTCAGTAAAGCATAAGATAGTCAATGGAAGTTATTCGAGTACTTAAATGAAAATATTTGTTTATTCCTAAAGATAATCAATTATGAAGATTGAGTAATTGTGGGGATCAGGTAATTGTAAATGTAGAAGTAATTGTAGTAATTGTAGAAACAGGTCAAATTGGATGAGAGTGGCACACATTGACTGTTCAGGTGAATGTATAATCAATTAAGCCTGCAAAAATTCGCTAACAGTGATGGGAGTATGGATAGGATCGGATTCCATCTCAAGAAGCGTTGTGGGAGGCTCTAGGCTATTTGATAGGCATTTTCCTCTTGAATAATCATGCAACTTTTTTTTTCAACTTGTCATCAACTTTTTTGATGTTCCAACTTTTCAACTTTTTTGATGTTTTTTGATATTCACTTTGAAATATTTCTTAATTTTTGTTAGAAGTAAAAATGAAATCTTACAGCTTAAGGGAAGTCACGTATCCTTACAATTTCAGTCTATTAAAAATTGGTAGAAACATTGCGGTGATTTGCATGTATTAAGTACTAATCATAAAAATGGATGCTAACATATTTTTAACAGATTCCATGTATTTTGTTCTTAACTTTTTATATTTGACTGGCATTTTTCTTTGGTTTTCACGTTTCTTTATTGCAAAAATTTGATAAAATGGGCACCTTTTACTATCCAGCTAGCAAAGTATACAAAGTGAAATTATAGGAATCGTCAACTCGATAAATTTGGCGAATGTTCACACTTCAGATCACCCTGAGACCGAAAAACATTATTTCGTAGTAATGTCTATGTATATGAACACGATCTCAAAATCAGTGTGAGTTAGAAGAATGACTTTCGATATAGGGTCGTTTCTCCAAAATGTGTAGATTCCAGTAAATTTTGAATGAAATCTATTCAGAGGAAATCTATCTGTCCGACTATTTTAATGTAAGTTAACTGATAATAACAGAATGATGAAAGCTAGATTGATAAAAATTGGTGTACAGATCTGACATCTAAAATGTAGATACCGGTTGAATTTGAAACCAAATTAGACAAGAACTTGGAAGTCTATTGGTCTATGCATTCACAAAGATATTGTTACAAATCTGTAATTTTGCTACCCGGCATGAATAGTGTCATCGTGAGAAAGACCGTTGTAAGATCTGTACTGTGCGTACTGAGCTTGGCGACCATTTGGTGACTTGGCGATGAATTTGGCAAGTTTGGCGACTAAATGTATACTACCAGAAAGTTCGAGAAGTTTAACGACCCATCCAGTAATAACCGAGATACACCGAGGTACGCCCTGATTGGTCTGAAGATTCTGGCCCGGCCTCCCGGAACTATAAAAGACGAGCACTCTAAAGCTGGGAAGAAATGGTGTGTATCGTCAGAAGTGGTGTGTGAGAGTAGTCGGAATCGACAGAAAGAACTGACCTTCCAGAGATTAGCGGAGCAGCGACGGAGTCAAGTGAGTGCTGAATTAAGTTGTGCGCTACGGTCTGCATTAGTCTGTTGTGTGCTGTTGTCTGCACGTCTCGGCTGAAGATAATTGTGTGCTGTATATAGTTGTCGTCTTTGTGCTGTCCTGTGTGTCTTCGTGTAAATAAACGTCGTTGTTTTCATTTTCTACTGCCACCTGCTGATTGAGCGTTCTCCACACCATATAACTCCCACTATCCAAACGAACCCCGGAAATTTCGCAACAATATAAACGCGGTAATTCAAAAACGCGCTGATTTACATATATGAAATTTTTAACATGATTTTGTGATTACAATTGTAGTTTTCAGTGAAATTTTTGTTTTAGTCAATCGGAAGAACGTCCAAAATGCACATTCGGTGTTCTGTTTTTCGTGTAATAACCTAATTCTAGGGATTTATCGCCAAAGATCGCATGGTAATAGATTTTTTCATAACTATTCTTCTCCAATGGCGTGCGTTTAATAATACGCTAAATTTATCAGTAATTACACAAAAAAGTTTCGGGGAGATAGTTTCCACCTGTTTTCCCATAAATTTAAAAATCTAATATTCCATTTTTAGCGTATGAATAAGAAAATACAATAACCAATTAATTATTTTTTTATATTTTTGTTTTCAATAAACTGATATGACAATGAGTGAAAAAAGATCATCACAATTATGTAAGACTTCCGTGCAGACGAGATTTAAGAAAGCGTTTTACCTCAAAAATGAGCATGTAAAGTGAAAAATTACAATGAAAGTTATCGGAAAGAATAAGGAAAATAATATCCTATTCAAGGTTAGTATTTCTTACTCATTATCTATTCTTTTAATGCCTAAACATATTACGTTCTCCTAAAATAAAACCCTTAATAGCTTTTAAACACTAGCTTTCAACTATTATTACATATTATTCAATCGTTGATATTCCAAGAAGGATTTGAATAAGCACTCAACACTTTCCTTCAGAATTTCATAAATCATTGAAATGATATTATATCAACAGTCATCTAAATACGATTCTCAGATATCCAACATTTTTAACGTAAAACAGAACATTTTCAGGTGATAATATCACTAAGTTTTTCAAAAATTAAATATTTTTTCCTTCTTTTAATAAAAGAATTGACTTATTATAGTTTGATTTTTTGATTGCAAAAATTCCCAAAAATACTATCGAGCATGCAAAATAGAGAAGTTTAAAATTCTTCTCCAATTTCACTCTAAAATAATTTTAATCTACAATGAGCAAAAATATTATTCGACTACACACGTGCGGCTCAAGAATAATCTAGGGAAAATTGTATGAATAAATATTATGCATTAAAGCGGCACGTGTTTAAGAACGAAAATATTAAACGTTACAACAGCTTCGCAATTTAATATTTGAATTTCTTCGCATTCGCAAGGTAGACTTCATATATAAATGATGTAATTCTATTCTAGCAAATAAAATTATTTTATTGAAACGAGAAAAAAAATATATAAGTTATATATATGAGCAATGTAATTATAGTAATGAATATAAACAATGATACTATTAACTGTTTTTAATATAAACAATTTTGTTGTTGTTGTTGCTTATGGCACTTGCCATAGACAAGCCAGCTGACGAAATCAGCGATTTTAAGCCGAGTTTTAGCGTCTCTTGTTTCAGTAGCGTCATCAAGGGCCAAGAGAACGTCACAACCATTTTCATGGGATGAACTTCATTCCTACATTTCATTCACAGATCGTAATTTAGACCTGAATCAGAGAACGATTACCTCAGATCCAGTACTCTCAGTGGTATTGTCTCGACTTACCACTGAGGAGGACTTTTGGGGGACCTTGTGGCCATGACAGATTTATGCGTACACCAGCCACCATGCACACGAGGAGTCTTCGTCTGGTCAGGTTCGAATTCACTACTCATTGGATGGGAATCCAACGCCCTACCAAACAGTGTATTCCGGCCCCTTTTTTAACAATAATATATATATAAACATTGTAGAGATGCAGAAATGTCTCATAAATGTCATTATAACAGTCCTAATCATACTCATCGTAAAACCACCGATAAAATTTTTGAAATATTAAAAGTTATGATATGAAATTTAAAATTGCTTTCAATACTCAATTAAAAACTTTCATATAACAACGCGCAACTACTCTGAGCCAAAACTTTTGACCAGTTGAATTTCAACTTCGTATTATTCTCTAGAGAAGTCATAATTATTATTAAAGTATTTGTGAAAAATATGTAAATTACATTCTGGTTTGAGAGAATTCAATAAAAATATAGTCTCAAATAAGTTTTTTTCTTCTTTGCTTAGTTGAAAAGAAATCGCAAAATTATTCCCTAAATATGTGTTGCCTTACTTAATTGTAATCATTCCGGTTGTAAGCTTTTTCTTCATGTTATCGCTGCAAGAAAAAGTTTTTAGACTTCAATTAAAAAAATAATTCCTATCGGCAAGCTGGAAGGCAAAGGCTTCCTTTACATCTAAGTTACTGTTTTCAAATTTCTTTCAATCCTGAGATTGAAATAATAACCCATAAATTGTTGATATTAGAAACAGTCAAAATTAGGGCTTGACAATCACTTTTTAGCTCCTAACTTCTAAGATATTAAGACAGTTACCGAAAAACTTAAAATACAAAAGTCGTTCATCTTAATCAGGTTGAAATTCGGCTAATTTTCTTTCTATCTAATGTTTCTGTCTTTAATATTAAGGAAGTTATAGTGAAATAACCCCATCGTCCCATTTCCACCAGTTTACTTTCTCTATCTGCTTTTAATAATCATTTTTAATCTTCAATTTTTTTAATCTTTTTAAAATGCATGATTTTTTAATATCTGCGTTTTTATTGAAGGCTCATTATACATTGCGATATGACAGCATAATATATTTATCTATTGTCTACAACTCTATTAGCAGTTTGTAATGGATAAAACAACAATAGTTCAAAATATAATTTCCTTTAAAGATATTAATACCCATTTATGAATTTTAAAAAATTACAGAAAATGCTTATAAAGTTTTTTCCAGTAGATATAGCAGTAAGAAATACATATAAAATAATAATAAATTGAAAATGTGTCTATAGAAATTAATTTTTTCTATTTTCATTATGCTCTAACATAATGAAATAAAAATCCTTGAATATTCCTGAATCAATTCTAGGAATCCTAGAAACATGATCTAAATGCAGGAACATATGTGAAAAATAGAAATTTGTATACAAAAAGAACTGTAGAAAATTATATATACCTCAATAAAG
This sequence comes from Argiope bruennichi, assembly GCF_947563725.1. Taxonomy (NCBI): domain Eukaryota; kingdom Metazoa; phylum Arthropoda; class Arachnida; order Araneae; family Araneidae; genus Argiope; species Argiope bruennichi. The sequence goes on along the minus strand of NC_079157.1, from coordinate 82,275,090 downwards.
ACTAAAAGATTGTGGTGTTCTGATTCTATATGAATCTCTGTAATATTTCCATTATTATTATGAATTAACTATAAATCATTATATGACTATAAAAAAAGCATTCCTTATGAGCGGGCAATCACTGGCGTTAGAAATGTCTATGCAGTCTATGGTAAATTATCTGGAAATTCTCCAAAATTTAAGATAAGTAGAAAAAACTCCGCCTTCTGTTCAAAAAGATAAAAAATGTTTGTCCTATTGAAGATAATACGTTTGTCTGTCACCTAAATATCTATAAATAACTGTAATAGCTTTTAAATAAATTAATTTTGCTTGTTTTATATACATTTTATGCTTAATTCTAAACACAGTTTTGAAAATATCCTTGATTTTCATCTGCTAAATTTATGACGAGCTGTAGTTTTTGTCAACGCTTGAAAATTGCTCTTCTCTTACTTCCTTTAAGTTTCTTTCATAAATAACGACTTAGGTTAAAAAAAAAATGTTAATACATTGATCGAATTATTCATTTTAAAATAGTTAATTATTTTTTCTTTTAAAATAATTAAAAAAAATTTTGAACAAAACATTTCCACTCTTTCCTTATAGAAGATTATTTAAAATGTTAAAAAAAAAGCAATGTCAAAAAAAATTAATTTGATCTTTTTTTCTTTTAAATTTTCTTTTAAAGTTACAGAAATTACAAAACAAAAATACGGCTACTGAGAACGTATGCCGCGGTTTTAATGTAGTGATAAGAACTGCACTTAAGTAGATAATTCCTCTTCAAATTTCCACACCATATCAATGGCAGAACGATTGTCTCCAACAGCCGTAACTGCATCACGCCCCTGTACATAAACTTTTAGTAAAACCAGATGTTGAAATTTGTATCTGGTTACCGGTATCTGGTATCCGGTATCCATGAAATTTGTATTCATGGTTATCGGAAGCAATATTATTAGAATTATATTCTTAAAGAATACATTTTTAACACACATTAAAAACTTATTTGCTATTTTAATTGATATAAACATTGAAAATTTGATGAAGTAAATTTCTATAAATTTTTTAATCATATTGTGTTTTTAAAAATACCTTATTTCAGTATTCACTAAGTCTTAAAGATTATTAAAATTATTTAAACCAAATTAGATTGTTAAAATTAGGCAATAATCTACAAAGAGGAATAAATACAGATAACTACAGATTAAAAATACAATGTAGACATCGACAGATAAAAATGCTTATCTAGAGATAAAAAAAAATCATAAATAAACAAATCTAAATTTAGACGGCTTTTTGTCACTCAAGCAAATAAAAACCCATTGGAACTCGCAGATAGTTCCGAGAATTTGAACATGCAAATATGTGAACAGTATATAAAGAATTAATAATAAAGGAAACGATTTAATTTCAAATTAGTATAATTACATTAATATCAAAATTATTTTTGTTTGTTTTTAAAAGAAAGGACCAATAGAATTTATTAGATATCTTAAAAATTGCACTTTTATGATTTTATACAAGGGCAAAAAATACTTTGTGTACTCACCCGAGTTGCTTCATTTTTATTTACACTTTGGAGTAAATATGCCCATAAAGAACATTTTCATGGAAAATGTAATTTTAATTTGTTGATTGATTTATAAATATAATAAATGAAATTCGCTTCCATCGCCTGTCGAACACAAGAATTTGAATAAATACTTAATAAAAAAATTCCAAAACATCTAATAATGCCATTCAAAATTTCATAAACTTGGATAAAACAAATAACTACAAAAATAAATAGAAGTAATTCAGATAAACAGACGAAACAGATAAATAAATCGTTTGCTTGCGTATTACTTAGCATAAATAATATTCTCAATAAAAATGTTGGTATAGTTGAATTTATTGTTCCGGAAAATAAAAACAGTTCTTTTAAAATATTTGCTTTTTTGTGTCTTTTTATTTTTTATTAAATATAATTTTTTTTTTCCTGTTTTAAAGTAATGGGATTGAATGCAGGATGAATTTTCTTGAAGAACGCTGTAAAATAGTTATGTTTTTGAGTTTTTGTATAAAATAGAAAGGGAAAAAAAATATTTATGAAGCTAAAATATACCAGTTAAATACCAAAAGACTTTTTAAAAATTGGAAAAAACTGGGTTTTTATGGCTAAAAAGAAGTATAAAGCAAAAAATCTTGTAATTTAGAAATTTATCAAATAAATCGTTTGAAATGTTGAAAATAGCTAAAAAACTATATTATTTAGTTCCTGAACCAAAAAATTAGCTATACTTTTTATTCAATCATTATATATTGGGATTCAGCTAATAAATGACATGAATTTTTTAATTTTTTTTCTCGTTGCAAAGCATTAAAACAGCTGTAGAGTATTTCTAAATGAGAGATTGTATATTCTTTTGTTCATGAATAATAGAACATTTTCAGATATTAGTATTTTACTATATCAAATTCTGAAATAATATATGGATTGAATTTTTTTGAGAAAAGTTTGTTATGAGAAAGTTTTTGAAGTTTTTATGAGAAAATTTTTCTAAAATCTAAAAATTGAGAAAATAGTATTTAAATAAATTGCATTAAAACGTGTGTATTATGCAAACATAAAAAACAATATACTTCTAACACACACACGCGCACAAAAGAAAGAATTTTGAAATAACATTCATATATGGAGAAGATTTTTCTGAAATTGGACTTAAAAACTAAAAGAACATAGAAGGCAATGCTACTGATAACAGGTTTCGAAAGAGTTGTTACAAACCTAAGTTAACCCTTTCTTTCTATTTCTTGTCTTTCTATTTTCAATAGTACAGTAGATATGGAAATAAAAATTTCAACATCCAACATTTCCAGTTTTTCTGAACTGGATGATCCAACTACGAGATCAACCTAGATTTTTCTTCTCTTTGCAATCCTATGCTTCTATTAACTTTACCAAATATTTAAATAAAAACATGACGTATTCTATGCATTATACTACAGTAAACGAAAATTAAGAATGCTATTTCAAGACTTCATTTAGACTAAATAATTCGAAAATTCGACAATGAAATGAGATTTTAGTGTTAAAATCAAGCATCAAATTTCATTTTATTTTCATTTCCTCATATACAAAACATGCAAAAAAAAAAAAAAAAAAACACCTGTAATCGTCGAAATTTCTAGTCCGAAAAATATATTTGAAACTTTTTTCTGGCGTTCAAAGACCCTTTACCAAAAAACACATTTTTGTAACTGTGTCCGTTTATCGCTCTACCTGTTTATGAATTCGATAACTAAAAAATATTTTGAACTAGACAAATGAAATTGGCTTGAAGTATTTGCTTTAAATATTGTTACGAATCTGTAATCCTGCTTCTCAGCATAGTTGGTTCCATCATCAGAAAGACTGTTTTACAGTCATTGGTATTGGCCGGAGTCCGGGTATCGCAACTTGGCGACCATTTGGCGACTTGGTGACGAATTTGGCGACTGTGGCGCCAAAATAGATTATACCCGAAACATCGAGAATTTTCCCGATCCGTCCATTAGGAACCGAAATACGCCTCGAACGTTCCTGATTGGTAGAGAGGCTTCTAGCACCGCCTCCTGAGACCTATAAAACGAGGCAGCTTGCAGCTGCTGGAGTAGTAGAAGGGTAGTAGGATTCGACGGTGAGGAAGGAGTCTTCCAGAGATTAGCAGAGTAGCGACGGAGTCAAGTAGGGCTGAACTAAGCTGTGCGCTACTGTCTGCAGTAGAGTCTTGTTGTGTGCACGTCTCGGCTGAAGATAATTGTCTTCTCTATGCTGTATATAGTTGTCTTTGTGCTGTCCTGTGTATCTTCGTGTAAATAAACGTCGTTGGTTTTTTTTCTACTGCCGCCTGCTAATTGAGCGTTCTCCACATCATATAACTTCCACTATCGAAACGAACCCGGAAATTTCGTAACAATATATAAATTTTTTCTAAATTTTTAAGGCAATCCCTCAGGCGAAGCTTATCGGTCTGTCTGTCCAAGTGCAAGAGAACTCAAGTACAAATGTAAAGAGTTAAATAGATAAAATTCGGTACATAGATTTCACATTATACTTATAGATTCGCATCATATTTCGAAACATATCCGTCAAGGTCTATACTGTCGGTTTGTACTTTCTTTTGCGAGTAAACCCCATAAAAACGCAAAGAGTCAGAAAAATGAAAGTTGGAATGTAATTTTGTAACTAAAACTTTAGTTCGTTGTCAAATTTTGGTTTTAATCAGTTAAAAAAATGTTATTCAAAATGCATTCTAGCTTTTATTCTCTTTACTAAGAAGCACAAAATGCTCATGTGCTGTTCTCTCATCATCTTGTTCAAACCCTAATGTTTGATTGTGGGAGGAGGAGTATTAAGAAGAAAGAAAGAAAGAAGTACGCTCTCGTTGATTTCTGATGACAGAATCGAATGCTTAATTTTATATATCTTGCTCCAAGTATTTGTTAACATTCTACTCATTTTCTGCCAAAAATATAGACTTCCATCAGATAGATTTCGTACCAAATTTGATCAAAATCTATTGTGTGAAGACCACGGACCAAACATATTCGTCTAGCCCATTCAGTTTATCAGTTTTCAAACATGCAAACATTATTCCAATTTTTTTTTTTTTTTTTTTTTTTTTTTGGACTTCTGGTGGCTAAAAAAATGCAGATTTATGAAAATCTCAAGATCAAATTTCTTGACGATTATATTATTTCTCTTTGCGCATTTCGCATACGCAAAAATAAATACTCATTTCAAGACATTTAAAACACAGAAATCAAGATATCTACAGTAGTGGCCAAAATTATAGAAATCCTTTGGAGATCTGATTCTCCTTCACAGCAATAGTGTTTGTAGCAATACCTTAAAGCTATATATCTTTTTAAAGATAATTTAAACCAAGAATGTAAAGCATTGATTTATGTTCAATTATCTTTATTTTTTAAGTTATAGTGAACTAACAAGAATAATTAAAATCAAATATTAAATTTCAACCGTCTAGATCATCTTATGTTCTAATTCATAGATAGACAATTTTACTTTCATGAAGAGCATATTCGAACTTGGGGTGACGTTAAAGATGGAGGCGCATTAAAATATAAAATATAATAGACGAATTTTTTGAATATTTAAGATAGTTGTCCTGCATACTTGCAATGTAATGAAAAAATAAAAAAAGATTCAACCATATCTTGCTATGAAATTCCAGCATGTTTTCTTAAACCGTTCCAAACTGTCTTTAACAGGTTTTTCATAAATAAAAAAAAAAAGACTGAAAATCCAAACTAGTTTTTACCTCTTTTATTCAGTCATCAAATATCGCATAAACCATCACGCGGAATATTTCCAAGGTATTTTTGAACAAAATCGTATTTTAACGCACATCTGAAGCGATAGGACTTCTATATATAAATCTTCAAGGCGGTCTATTTGATTTCTGAAGAAAGACAGTATTTATCCTTGAGATAAAATTAAAATTCGTTCGAACACTATTCTATCTTTGTGTTCATGTCAGGCACCCTCTCTCGATATCAGCCAGTTTTATCTTACTCTGGCAGCCCTTGAACAAAGTGATATCTATTCTGATTTGTAAATTTAAAATTTTATTCCTTTCTATCGGTAAGGTATGGAATAAAATAACGAACTCTATCAGATTGGTAACTTATCTCTCGTGAACTAAGGAATCTAAAACGGTTAAACAAATAGATGCGTTCATTATATCACGTGACATTTTCCAAATAATATTTTTCATTTACATAATACATATACAATATTTAAAATAACCTACTTTCTGTTGAGAAAAAAAATATTTTTTTAGAAACAAAGTCAAGCAGAGGTTGTTTTGTGCTGTTGAATATATAATCCTTATATATATATATATATATATATATATATATATATATATATATATATATATATATATATATATATATATATATATATATATATATATATATATATATATATATATATATAAGTTCTTAGTTAATTTCCTAATATTTTGAATGCATTCATTATAAAACTCACAACAGTGTACGAATACATATACATACATATATATATGTGTGTGTGTATGTTTAATAATATCTCTTAGTATAATTTAAATCCTAATTAATTTCCTATATTAAATTAATTCACATTATTTTATTCCAAAATTTTCTCTTTTTTCCTGATCCAAATCCCATTCTTTTATTTGATTATTTCTGACACGCTTTCTTAAAAAATTGCTTATTTTTTTGTTTCCCACGGCATGAGCGAAGGATAAAAATTCTTAACATCTGCGCTTTTCTTTCAAAGATACCTTAGATTCCCTCTTACTTTGCTCTTTTTTTTTGGGGGGGGGGAGAAGGAATGCGTTCTAACTTCGTCCCAATGTGAAAATAAGACTCCCATGGTAACCGAAAATAAACCAAAATAAATCGAAATTTAAATTCCAAAAGTGTCATCTACGACACATGTGTACATCTGCGCTTTTCTTTCAAAGATACCTTAGATTCCCTCTTACTTTACTCTTTTTTTGGGGGGGGGAGAAGGAATGCGTTCTAACTTCGTCCCAATGTGAAAATAAGACTCCCATGGTCATAGAAAATAAACCAAAATAAATCGAAATTTAAATTCCAAAAGTGTCATCTACGACACATGTGTACATCTGCGCTTTTCTTTCAAAGATACCTTAGATTCCCTCTTACTTTACTCTTTTTTTTTGGGGGGGGGGAGAAGGAATGCGTTCTAACTTCGTCCCAATGTGAAAATAAGACTCCCATGGTAACAGAAAATAAAACAAAATAAATCGAAATTTAAATTTCAAAAGTGTCATCTACGACACATGTGTACATCTGCGCTTTTCTTTCAAAGATACCTTAGATTCCCTCTTACTTTACTCTTTTTTTTTTTTTTTTTTTTTTGGAGAAGGAATGCGTTCTAACTTCGTCCCAATGTGAAAATAAGACTCCCATGGTAATAGAAAATAAACCAAAATAAATCGAAATTTAAATTCCAAAAGTGTCATCTACGACACATGTGTACATCTGCGCTTTTCTTTCAAAGATACCTTAGATTCCCTCTTACTTTACTCTTTTTTTTTGGGGGGGGGGAGAAGGAATGCGTTCTAACTTCGTCCCAATGTGAAAATAAGACTCCCATGGTAACAGAAAATAAACCAAAATAAATCGAAATTTAAATTCCAAAAGTGTCATCTACGACACATGTGTACATCTGCGCTTTTCTTTCAAAGATACCTTAGATTCCCTCTTACTTTACTCTTTTTTTTAGGGGGGGGAGAAGGAATGCGTTCTAACTTCGTCCCAATGTGAAAATAAGACTCCCATGGTAACAGAAAATAAAACAAAATAAATCGAAATTTAAATTCCAAAAGTGTCATCTACGACACATGTGTACCAAAATTATGCTATACACACTCTTTGTATGCGTGTCTATATGAGAGAAAGAGAGACCGAGAAAGTGAAGTTTTAAAAGAGCCATATTTGTTCTTAGCATGAAATATTTTCAAAAACACTATATATTGCATTAAATACTTAAACAGACAATAAATAATAAAAATTTAATAGATTTGCATTGTGATGTCGAAATCTCTGGAATTAAACACAGCATTTTGAAACGTTCTTTTCAGCTCACAATCACTTACACAATAATTCAAACTTGTTTAATGCTCTAGGTAAAATTTTATATCATAAATGAAAATCCGTGAACAATTTATTAATCGTGAGAAATCCCAATAATCATAAAAAATCCCAGAAACTCAAAAGTTTTTTTTCAGATTTTACTTTCCTTGAATTGGAAAGGATCCATGAATGTTTTGTGACAATTAGTCGAATAATTAATGTTTAACCCTAAAATTGCTTATAATCCCGATTGTCGTTGATGCAACGAATAATATATTTTTTTTAACTAAAAAAAACTGAAGTATTCATTCACAAACATAATTCTGTTCATAAATTACATAAAAGTATTGTGTCCCAGAGATTCTTAACTGAATCAATCAACAATAATGCTCCAAAATATACTAAATTAAATTACAGAGTTAATGATAAAAATGTTTCAATGTAAATAATCAAAAAATTATGGTTCAGCGCATAACAATTAAAATTTCATTTTTACCATTCTAATTTCTTTTTTATACGAAATTTTCAATGTTGTAATTAGTCTATTTGTCAACTTTTAAATTTCTATTATCAATTATTAAGTAAATATGAATAATTTTTTTAAGAATTATTGATAACTTATAGAAAAAAAATAGCTTTCGGTAATGTGTAAAAAATGTTTGGCATAGTCTGTCATTTTCTAATACTTAAAAACATAGTAATGAGATATAAGTATTATTGTTGCATTCTCATTTTAATTTTAAAAAATGTTGTAAACCAAAGGAGAAACTTGTGTATTATAAGGATTATACCCCGATTCTTTTCCCTTTTCCTTTTTCTCCTTAATTGAGAAAAAATAAATTTCTTAACCATTTCAGTATAAAATTCGTGAGAAGAAGATATTCTGTGCTTACTATTTCTCTTGTTGTATATCGCTTATTCATTTAAAGATAGTTGCATTTCAGATTTAAACAAAATATTTTGAAATTCTTTATCATTACTTTTGTTAGATCTTTACTTTGACTTTCATAAATTAGGCTTATTCATCTATTTCTGCTTATTTAATACAGCCATAATGCAGTACTTTAACATCGGATTAACTGATAATTCAATTTACTGACTATATAAAATATGTAACACAAAAATCTTGAATCTATAAGTACAATTAGAGTAATATTTTTAAAAGTACATTTTTACTATTTAAAAAAAAATTATCTAAATACTTTTCAATTTTTGAAATTGTAATTGAAAATTCTTTATCACAAACATTTTACGTCCTTGAAATGGATTCTTTTGTCAAATTCCGTGTTAGTTTTCGCTATTTATATGGAATAAAAATTTTATTAAATTAGCCTATTAATTTATAATTAAATGATTTAAAGCATTAATAAATGCAAAAATACACTCAAATAACTGTATTTCTGTAATCACCACTTGGTGAATGAAAACTGAACGAAATAGAAACAGAAAATAATTTACCTAAACTAATTCAGATTCCCATTTGAAATTTCGATATACGATTGCTTTTCAAAATCTGAATTATCAAATATTTGGAACGTTTACTCTGACAAGAGAAGCCAAAGCAAAAACTTGAAATCTACCAAATTTTTGAGACAAGTATTTTGTAAGCCACGTTGATCCTGATGCGACATTTTTCTTCTAATGTGATACACAGGGTCATTATTTTTCTCGAATTTTATTTTTAAACAATTATAACGTTCAGAGACAAATATATAATATTAAATTTAAAATGACATATTATAGAACACCATTTAGCATTGGTAGTCAAAACGCTGTAGTGCTATTGAGAAATTATTATCATTTCTCTCTCTCCGTGTGTGTTTGTGAGTGAGTGAGTGAGTGTTATCACTACAGATCGTTGAATCCAAAAGTACCGAATTCGGGTATATGCATTGGATGGTGGAGTGGCCTAAATATTCTTAGACGTAGTTTAACCCCCCAGGGAGTGGGATAATTAATTAAACCCCCTGGGGGGCACCTCGAAATGAGAATGAGATGCTTCCGGCATGATGGTTGGATCTCGTCACCCTGGAAAGTACACAAATAGGTGGGGGATCTGACTTCTCCCATCGATGACGGGACGTACTTCCTTCGGTGAAGGTTGTACCGTGGCCGGTGATGGCCCTTAGGACTCAACCACAGTTCCCGCCAGTGTTGCTGTTGCGGCGGTCCGGTCATTCAGCCTTATGGTTTAAATCCGTGTGCCTTCATGGCGGATCGGAGAATCAGTTGATTGACCAGACGTAATTTAAAAAAAAAATCGGATTAAGTAAAAATAATGGAAAATTTTGGCATATTCAGCGATAGCTTCAAAAATATTTTTGCATAATTTAATATTTAAAAAATGTATATCCTTTTACTGGAGTTAAATCAGTTGTTGTTCAGTTTTTTCCCACCTGGACAATGACATTTTCTTTAAAGTTTACTTTCAACTAAATCTCTTATTCCTCATTATTATAATTATCAATTAATCATCATTATTAATTGATAATTAAATGATTTAAAACATTTATAAAAGTCCAAATAGACGCCAAAAACTATGCTTCGAAAATAAGAGCAAACACATAAAATGAAAATAGAACAGTTAAAAGAAAATAATTTATTTAATATAATTCATTTTTTTCATTTACAACATTGAATAGCTTATCAAAATCTGAATCATCGAAGATTTGGAACGGTCCACTTTTACAAAAGGGGGAACATGAAATCCACCAAACGTTTGAAACAAAACTATCCTGAAGATTCCAATCAAATCTGGAGTAAATGCGTCATATCTGCTACTTTAAAATGTAGACCCATAATTTTTCTCAAATTTTATTTTTGAACAAACATATCTTTCAGAGAGAAATATATAATTCCAAATAGAATAATAACATATTGTAGAAAAACTTTCAGCAATAGAAGTTGAGATGCATTGATGTTATTGAAGAATTATTTATCATCATTTTGATCTTACATTTTTGAATAAATATATTATTTGCTTTGTTTTCCCCCAATAAAAACGTATTTATGAAAGTTTTTTTTTTCATTTTTCTTAATTTCTACTAATCACCTTTAGCGGCCAACTGATTCGCCGAGAGCATTAATTGAGTTTATTTTTAATTAAATCTCTTGTGCATAACTTAATCCTCATGATTTTCCAAGGAAATATTTTTAATCCATTGCAATTTGAGGATATCAAATCCAAGTGATTTTAATAGCCTTGCACTTATTCTGTCCATTGAACCATCCTAATAGAGTCGAATCCCATGACATCATAATGCTTGTAAAAACGTAACTGTCTGTATAATCTATCTTCTTATTTCCGTAACTTCGCTTTTTCTGATTCCTTAAGCAAACTGTACAAATAATTAGCTAAATCTTTTGTACTTAGTTTGTAACAAATGAAGAAAATCGTGCAATCAAATATACAATGAAACAAAGAAATGGTTTAGATTTCATTGCAAAAACGACATTAATCAAAAACCCTATAAAAAGATTTTTTTAAGTTCCAAAATTCAGAAAAGTTTTGCTCTACAATTAAAAAGATATTCTTAAAAAAAGGCAATTTTTTTAATTTAAAATATTTAAAAATTTGTTTTGAGCAATAATATTTTTCCGAATTATTAAAAAAAAACGACAAAATTTCGTTTAATTTTTAATTAATTAAAATTTTAAAAAGAATTCTGAAGCTCCCATTTTCTATTCTGCAAAGTTTATCTATGCAAAATTTTGGAGTTCTAAATCAAATAATCTGTAACGTTGAGTGCCAAAACACGAACTCAAATAAATTCTTCTTTATTATTATTAGAGATGTTTTAATGTTCGATACTTTACAGTTTATTACTGTAAATATTTCAAAATCTAGTAGTCAATTGACATTCCAACATCTCCACCGAATAGCATTATCTGCATGGAATAAAAATTTAATTAAAATTAATAGATTAAATGATAATAATTCATTTCTGATTATATCAAGAAAATCTACTTTTATCAAGAATACACAAGTCTACAAAATTTAAAAATTCTTACAGCTTACGAAGAAAGTGCGATGTAGAGTTCAAAATTCCATCTTCAAAAATATAAAGTAAATCAAATTTGAAATTAAATAAAACTATATGAAAATATTTCTAAAGTTTTTAGATAATAAAATACCTCTCATGATTATTTATACAAAGATTCCTTAGAATGTTTATTAAAAAGAAATCACAAATTTATAAATAAAAGATTTTAAATAACTTCGCTACGAAGTGCTTAGTAGAAACGTGGCAGAATTTTAATTACCTCTATATAGAGACAGCAAGCTTAAATGCCGTGACGTCGAACGGTTTGTTTAATAATTCCCAATCTTGCATTTTGATCTTATCAACGCAACGGTTCGACGATTCTTCAAAATATTTTGATGAAAAGTAGTAATATCATATCGATTATTTCTCTTTCTTTCCTCGATGTTAGCTTTAATTCTTTGTATTAGTCGTCGCTATAAAATTATATTCTTATTTGATGGAACTATTGTGGTTTTTGATTGATTAATATTTGTTCAATATATTATTGATCGATCGTTGCTATACAATTATTTGATTTCCTTGCATTATAAAGAGTTTTTTTTTTTTCAAAAATGCTGCTTTCAAATGAATACAATAATGAAACATGAATATAAATATTATTTTATAAAATTTGGCACCACTATTTCAAACCCTAACAAAATGTGTATGGTTTTTCCATTCAAAATAATTCATTTTATTTTATTTTTATTTTCGGTCAAAGCTCCCTTTTTTTATTTTTATATCTTTTGTTTTATTTTATTGTTTTATTTATTTCTACTAATTAGTTATTTTTACCACTAGTCCGTTAAATTAATCTAAAAGGCTTTCAAATGCGACGGATTTTACTTTCTGCCTCAAAATATACAAATTATAAAATATTTAAAAATATTATACTGAGATTTTTAATGAATTTGGATGCTTGAAATACTTTGTGAGGGTTAAAAAAAATCGACTTCGAAATATCTTAACATTAAAACATTGTTGGCTTAGCTCGCTTTGTTTTTTTCGAATTTTATTCTAAAATAGCCGCTTTTGGCGACCAGCCGGTTCGCCAATCTTAATGTTCGTTAAAATGTTGATAATTAAATATTTTGTGTAATTCCAACTTTAATAGATTCTACAGCAAAATATTTTAAAACTTCAAATTTTGATAGTCATATAATTCACTCATAATATTATAAAGGCCTTCAGTCATAACGTGATATTTATCTCTAATTTTCTGTTACCCCTCGTAGAATTTATGCTTTAAATTAAAATGTAAATGATTAATCTGCAATTAATATAATAATATTTTTTACTGAAACAAAGCATTTTTTTAATAATATGATTGTTGATAATAGAGTCACTGAGCGTTTAAACTTTATGGGCACTAAAGAATATCTTTCTTAATTTATGTAATATCTCAAAAATTTGTCAACAAAATTTTCTCATATTCATCATGAACAGATCGATTCATTAACAATGTTTCATTTTAAATGCATGAAACACTGACAAAATTAAATGAATCGTTTAAAATAATCGGTCGAAAACAGGTTTAAAAAAACTACTTAAAAAACGATGTACTTAAAACTATAAGCATATACAAAAAAATATATAACTAACATAAATACAATTTAATTAAAAAAGCATGCAACTAACCTAAAACTAATTTGAATCATTGAAAACAGGTTAAAAAAAACTACTTAAAAAACGATGTACTCAAAACTATAAGCATATACAAAAAATATATAACTAACATAAATACAATTTACTTACAAAAGCATGCAGCTAACCTAAAAATAATTTAAATCATCCGTTGATAACGGTTGTCATGGCAACAATCAGAACACAGTGCGCATGCGTGAATTTTCTTCGCCAGTTACGTTAACGCAAATGCGTGAATTTTTCTACGCCAGTTGGGGTAACGCTATGCAGATTATACATTTTTAATTTCCTTTATTCTGTGTTATTTTAATTCAAAAGTACTTCAGAATGAATCTGAAACATGGATTAATTAACAATGTTTAATTTTAAATGCATAAAACATTAAGAAAATAAACAGAATCGTTTGAAATAATCCGCCGAAAAATGTTAAGCCCAGCCTCATTACTGTTGGGAGAAAAAAAAATGAAGCCTTACTCATTTGGCGGTGGGGAAAATGGAAGATTTGTTTGGCGGGAAAGTTGGCGGTGGGGAAAATGGAAGATTGTTTTTGGCGGGAAAGTTAGTTTTTGATTAATAATTAAAATTCTAATTAAAAATTCAAAAAAAAGGGAACCCAGGTGCACATTCCCGACCTCTAAGGTATACATGTACCAAATTTGGTAGCTGTATGTCAAATGACCTGGCCTGTAGAGCGCCAACACACACACACACACATTGAGCTTTATTATAAGTATAGATTATAAAATAGTGATAATGTGTATTCAAAAGACATATTTACTGTAATCGTAAATCTAGTACCCTATAAAAATAAAAAGCATTGCTTCAAAATATTGTTAAAAATTTCTATATATGCATATAAAACGCTAAGTGCCAAAGGAATCGTCCTTATTACTTATTGTCAAATGGCAGCAGTTAAATGTAAATAGATCGCTGTATGAATGTTTGCAACTGCTACAATGAATGTTTTTATAACTACACTTAATTCACGGTTCAATTATCTAACTAATGGAAAGGCAAAATGTTATTAAAAATGCTTGGAGGAGCTGCCGAAACTCCCATTCAGTGAAAGAAAAAAAAAATATTAAATAAATTAGGACGATAGAAATAGGTATGAAACAGGAGCCTTTTCGAGTCGGCAATTGGCTCAACCATCGCATAATCGGTAATGGCTATAAGTTGGCTATTAAAAATTGATCTTCTTAAACTATTATCTCACAAAACGCATATTTGTATTCCTTAAAACACAAAGCAATTAATTTTTAATGATATCAATTTCATTGCCTAAATTTTATAAAATTTGAATCATTTTCTAAAAATATAATTTCATGCACAATCTGTATCAATGTTTTTAACGTCATGATGAATTCAAACTCGTCTTTCAAAGCATTTAATCACGTGTTTTTGCCATTGTTAAAATCAAGATTCTAAATAAAGTGTTTTCCTGCTTTTTAACTTCGAAATGTACTTTTCACTTTCGCTTTTATTTCGTGATATATATGCGTTTTAATTTGCATTCGCGGTAGTTTCCTGTAGACTAATTCAATTAAATCCTTGTTTTTTCAGTCTTCTCAATAACGAGGTGAAATTCAAAAATATTCCATATTAATAATTTAACAATCTAAAAAGTTAATACTTTGAGCGAGGACGGTGGTCGTCAAAGGCGGCTAGTAATTTTTAAACATTTCTTAAATTAAGCGAAAAATTGGGGAAGAATAAAATTAATGTTTTTGAAATGTTTTTTCTTTACTATTGCAAAAACTATTAATTGAACTATTATTACCACAATTAATTGAAATATTAAAAACGATTACTATCACAAATTCTTATTGCAAATAGTTTTTGCAATAATATTTTCTTACGTTATTAAATTAACAAGAATTTTGAAATGAGTGAACAATGAGCCTGTTATGTGACCACACTACAAATTTAGTTGCTCTGTGCTTCAATTTTCTATTTTGTGAGCGTTAACGATTTTCTCATAATTTATGTTACAATTTTGGAATTCTGTGCTATTCTATAAATATTATATTAATAAAAAAAATTAGAATTATTTCAATTAGTTTGTCGATCTAGCATGTTAACTTCCAAACACTAAAAACTAATTATTAAAAAACAAATTAAATATGGTGCGTAGTCTTTTCACCAAAATTGTAGATTTACGTCAAATCTTGGTTAAAATCCGTCAACAGGACGTCTGTAAGTTTGTTTAATATTTTGCTTGTAAACGTAATCATTCAACAAGCTAGTTGAAAAACTGACAAACCGTTTTATCATTAAAATTTTGTACCAAAATATTATTAGCTTCACTGTTTGCTGGTAGGTCTGCACTTAAACACAGTAATTCTAAAACCCAATAAGCTTTTGGGTTTATAAATATGATTCGGCTCATTTTTAATAGATTGCATTAGTGATACTGTTAGCCTCCAAATAAATCGAGAAAGTTTATTTGAAAGGTTTGGTCACAGTTTTAAAAAATCAATGTGCACCTGTTATTAATATATATATATATATATATATATATATATATATATATATATATATATATATATATATATATATATATATATTAATAACAGGCTGTATTCACCAGTTGTTGCTCCTTCAGACTACTATTTTTTTTTCACGCCAGGCAGAAAATTCACCATTCAGATCAACTCGCACACAGATATCAAAAGTCCATTTGATAAGTGGGTTACATCTAAACAAACCAAAGAATTTTTCCCGAAATGCGTTTACCGTCTTATAATATACAAATGTTACATAAATATATAAAATATGCAATATAAACTATATAAAATGTCCAAGAAATAAATGAATCTTTCTATGAAGTTTTCTCAAAAAATTTTACATATCAAATTTTGGCCCAATTTGGTCTAAATTTTGGATCAAATGGAAACGATACTCTTCCTATGCATACTGGACTCTCCTCATTATACAGCGACATTAAACGCAAAATTTGTTTCTTATATAAGTGTACTAGAATCGATAGAAAAATTCTTTCGGTGGTTTCTTCATTGTTTGCTTATAAATGTAAGCCTAAAGGAATTCAAATGCTGGAATTAAGCTGCTGGATTGGACTGCAAAAACTTTCTTACATATTCTGTAACAAAGGTGTTTCCCCTTCCCCGCCACTTAAATAATGAACCTTGGTCTAGACCGTGATTGTTACCAAGTCATCAAGTTTATATTGTCAGAATTCAATACATGAAAATCATGTGCTTCCTAGTTTAATAAAGGAAACTGGTTCTTGTGTATAAATTGCATGGCATCGCTTTGGCACCTTTGGCGCATTTTTACTCAGTCTAGCGTGCTATCATTGGCAATTTTTTGGCGATTAATCGCTTTCACGCGGTCAGTCATTTCACGTGTAGTTAGTAATCAGAAAATCGAATTTATATCTTCGAAATCTTTTTCCTGACCGATAGAAACCAGAATTTGGCATAAAACTACAATTTCATTTATTATACATTTGTTACTGTGCTTTTAGTAATAAATTAAATTATGACGTTTACATATTATCTGAAAACACAGATAATATGTGTGGATTCGGTGTATTTGGATTTAAATTTGATATGGATCTATATTTTAGATTGTGGATCTGTTTACCAAATTTCATCCTTATAGCTCTTTAGGTTTTTTTTTTAGTTATCTTGTATTTTTGTACTTGAATAGCCGGACAGCCAGGCTTCTTGTAAATGCATTTCATTCAGAATATGATAGAGATCTGAGAAATTGGCGCAATGTATTTCATCTGTTGTGTTCGGAAAAAAACAGACATAATTCCAAAAATGTGTTTTTGGAATCAGAGAAGAAATGCGAGAAAATTGGAAAAAATCAAAAAATATTTAATAATAAATTTCTGAAACAATCATATAAATAAATATTTATACTCTAATGCCTATTTAATTCACTTTTTACTTAAACCAATATTTTTAAGATTTCTTAAATTCTTCGAGATTGCATAATGTTTAAGAAACAATGACTAGCAACAGAAAACAGTAGCAAAGAAATTATGAGTTCCAAGAAGTAGAATATTACCTCATTATGTAGCTGAAGTTTTCAAATTCACGGAAATTGCCTTTGTCGAAATAAAATATTTATTACGCTCTGCAATTACATTTTGAAATAAATTTTATTCAAAAATGTTTGCAAATACTTCCAATTATCAAATACCTAGAAAGCAGAAGTGAAAAGTTAAATGGAAATGTCTTTAGCCAGCTGATTTCCATTTTGCACTTTAGATAGAATTCGGTAATTGATTTTGTTGTGCACTTTTTAATATTCTATACTTTTGCCATTTTTTTTCACTTGTGTGTTCTTGATAACAATACGCTATTTTAATATTTTCGGTATCTTTGATAGAAAATCGGAGCCTGAATAGAGAATTTGAGTGAAATCGGTTTCAAGATTCTTATAGCACATTAGATTCGCTCTAATCAGACACTCGTTACTCCGACTTAACCGACATCTGTTAAAATATATTTCTTAATGATGAGTCATTCTCTCTTCTTAAAGAGTGTAACTTTCCCCATTTCAGTATATCATTTGTCTATTTCCACCGAAGAACCGTCGTGTAAGGGGGTCTGTTGCACTTTAAATCTGTCATGACCAAACGTCCTCCCGCTGGTGTGGTGCGGTGTGGAGAGGGGGGTGCCAGCTCAGGCGTCGTCCTCGTCATCTGACCGTGGTTCAAAATTACGAGGTCCGTCCCAAAATAGCCCTAGTGTTGCTTCAAACTGGACGTTAATATAACTAAACTAAACTAAACATTTGTCTATTTAATATGCTATTGCTCATCATCTTAGCATGGTGTTTTTATCCTTTATATATTTTTGGGTCATTTCCCACATGTAAGAAAATGGGTCATTGTATAATTCAGTGATGTCTACACAGTACTCTGTAGTCCAGTCATTCTATAATCCGAAAGGTCCGGTCCTGCATGTGTCGGATTATAGAATGTTTATTGCATTTATAATAAGGAATAAAATCTAAAAAAAAAGAAAAATAATTTAAATAAAATTCTGTTATACCGCACTAATAAGTGTATGCTTTTATAAACAAGTTTGTTAAGAAAAAATTAAATTTTTTGCAGTTTTTACCTACAGTTAATAATACACAAGTACATTCATTAACCCTTTCGCCGTTGAAGTGCGTTATGGACGACGAAGAAGTTAAAGAATATACGAGAAAGTTTCGAGGAGCTTACTCCAGTGCGTTTTGCATGTATTATTCAAAAATCTGCTCGTAACTCCCTTCCATGTTAGATATTTATATGGATGTTCTGTGCTTTTCTTATCTCCCTTTTATTTATTACTTAGCTTGCGTCCTGGCATAGGGGTAACGCATCTTCCCCGTGATCTGGGCCTCCCGGGTTCCAGTCCTGGTTTGCGCATGTTCTATCTGTAAGATGTGTGAATGTGCCCTACTGTAAAAGGGGGATGTGCAGGCGAATGAGTGATACGTTAGTAGTTAAGTCGTATTCTTGGCCCGAGTTGGCTCTAAGTTAAAAACAAGAGACGTTCCCCCTTAGGCTTAAATCGGCTGTCTTCGAACAGCGGGCTTGTCCGTGGCAAGTGCCATAAGAAACAACAACAATTTATTATTTAGCTTAATTTGAACCAATTGTTATTAAATAAAATAATTAAACTATTATTAAACACAAAAAAATCTAGATTCCCTTTATTTTCGATTTTTCCTCCACTATAAACACCAATCAAATTAGTTTTTCTTGTTTACTTATCTGACGGAAGCCCGCATATTACACATCCATCACCCTAAATGCATATTTCTGAGATAATCAGAATATTTCAGAAATAGATGGGTGCAATTATCTCTTATGGGGAGATATTATTTCGTTTTGATGTTCCGAATTTTAAGGAAAGGGGTTAACTGAAAACGGATTTAACCGACAGTTAACGCTTTATTATAGACATTTTCAAATAAAAGTTAGAAAAATTTAAAATTTATGATTTGCAGGATTTAAAATTTATGATTAAAATTAATCTGGTATGACATTATATGATTATAAGTATAGTTTTATGTCAAATTTTTGTTTCAGTCAGTTGAGAAACATCTGACGATATCTATGATCTATCTCAAATAGGAATTCGATTTTGAGTATCATTAATCAAATTCCAAGGATTAATTGCCAAAAAAAAAAAAAAAAATTCGCCAAGATAGACACTATAGACTCATGAAAATGCTAAATTCACGCCAGAAGTTAATATTTCGTAACTATTGTACGCCAATGCCATGAAAGGCGTTCTCTGGGATGTCACCTTCATTAGAAAGTACGCGAGAACCACTAGACTTCTGGAACGAGTATATTATTTTAATTTGAACATAATTTGAGTGTTTTACTACAAAAATGTTTTTTCTTCCTCGCATTTTCTAACAAAAGTGAGAATTATGTCATTTTTTTATCTATATAATAAATATAAAAATAAAACCTTAAAAGGCTTTTTTATCAGCGTATAAAAAAAGAATGATAATTTTTTTAATCAAAAATCTAACATTTAGAGCAAAATTCGTAAAAACATTAAGATCAGACAGAAAAACTCTTGTAATAAATCAGAGTCGTAATCGCTCTTATAATATAATTTATTTTTTTATTTCTCATTCCATTCATTGTAGCTTTATAGTCTTCTATTATTCTCTGTACTTCACACTTTTAAGATTGGCTTTCGAAGTTTTTTTTTTTTTTTTTTAATTTTTTTTCTTTGTATTGATTATTTTTTAGTTTTTATTTACTAGAAGTTTCTTCATTGCAGCTTAGAAAAGATATTAAGTGCTTAAACTTATTCTGAAAGCAAACGCAGTCATGCTTGACGCTGCAGCTGGCTTTATTAAAAATTTATATCTATATTCTAAATAGTGGTTTCAGTTTCATCATGTAGAAAATCACATTGCATTAACATTCTAGGTTTCAAAGAATAACAATTTCTGATATATAATTAATATATTTAACATTCTTCTAGAATATTTAATATTCTATTCTAAGAACATTTTCTAAATTCTTTTTTATATTTCATTCTTATTTAAAATACTTTATTAAAAATATGAAATTTGAAACTAAAACGTAAAAGCATTAGATTCTGACAGAAATATTCTAAGTAAACTGGAATTTTAATCACATTTATAGTACGTTTTAATATCAAATGAATATAGGGGAAATTCTTCCTTATAATTATATTGTATTTTAATTTCATTATAATAAATATAAAAAATTATGATAAAAAAATTATTAATTATATTAACTACATTAATAAAGGGATATTTAAAACCATTTTAAGACATTTTTTAATAAATCATGATTACAAATATTATGGAATCTTAAAATTAATATTTCTCAAATTGCTAGCTCATGCCACTTCTATAATATTAATAGATAGTTAAAATCTCTAAAATTATTAAAATATTCTACAGCCATCAGGAACTAATAGCTATATAAAATTCTAGAATTCTAGTACATGAGTAAAAGTGTGAAAAACGATTGCAAGATTCCATTCTTATTATTTTTGGAACATACGAAGTTAAATAAAGCAGTTACAAGTTATTTTTCTTGAATCATTTTATGTAATTGGAGTTTTTCCTTTTTCTAAACATTATTTCTTTGTTGACAAAGCAAATGTGAATGGAAGTTCGAAAAAGGATTCAAAAGAATTTGAATTATATGTTACCATAAATTTAAATCTGGAACAAGTGGCTAAAATTATTATTTTTTTATCCATGGAACTCGTATAAGAAATTTAAATTATCAGTTTTAACAATGAACATTGGTAAATAGCATTCTTTTAAATGCCACAACAAAAAAAGAGTAAAACTGATGATAGACCCCCACAACAAAAAAAGAGTAAAACTGATGATAGACCCCCACAACATAAAAGAAGAGAAAGAGAACACATTAAAAATGGACTTTTTAAAACCATTTGGCAGGTAGGTAAATATTAAACTTCAGCAGGATGAAAAAAATGTAAGAATTACGCTTTTGATATTCTTGTATTTTTCTATACGAGGAGAGTCACAAATAAATTGAAATAAAAAATAATTACTGTCTCGTATATTTTTAAAAAAAAAAGACTGAAAACTAAAATTCATCCATATAGCTCACAATGTTTTAAACTATTGTAAACATGTGTACACTATAAAAAAGCAGAAGATTAGCGCATTGTTGGAGAAAAAAAACGAGACAAATCACGTAAACAAAATAAATCATTAAATTTTTTGTTAAATTTAAAAAGAAGGATTATAAGTCTCTTGCTTCGAATGAATTTATATGGAATATTTGTTTAAAGAAACAGATATATAATTTATTTTAAGCATCCGACTATTAGGAATTGAAGAATTGTTTTAAAAAAAGAAAGAAGAAAGAAAAATAGAAATTTTCTAAAAGAATCCATTAAATTTCGTCAATCTCTGTCTTTATTAGTTTTAGTTCAGTTTCCAGTTTACGATTACATCAAAAGAGAAATCTATAATTTATTCAGTATTCATTTTCTATGAACTAGTTAAATTTTTGTTATTTTAGAACTATGCTTCAACCTTTCCTCTTTATTGCCTTTTTCTACATTGATTCATTCTCAAAAGGAAAATAAATTGCTTCCTTTCTGACTCAGTTCACAAGTAATCCGTTATCTTAAATAATTAAAAAATTCAAAATGGTTTTTTCTTCTTTCTTCCCTTCATCAATTTTCGGAAAATGTCATAGAAATTTATTTCTACAATGTATTTATAAATCTCAAAAATACAATTTGTTAATGAGTATAATTTTTACAAAACATTGAAAATTCATTACTTATAATAGTTTATTTTCTGTTAAAAATAATTCAAAAAATTATTTTTTTAAATAACATGAAAGTATTGCGTATCTGTATTATAATTTGGACCTGTAATCTATATCTGTATCTTCTGTATCTGTAGTCTGAATGTATTTGCGTATCTATATCTATAACTTGAATCATTCTTTTTAACAAGGTATTTCTTATTTTGCCGAAATTGAAATTCACAGAAAATTGCATATGGATGCTGATATATAAATTTAACTTATTTTACCAGTGTTGCTTCTAGTCATAATTAATTCATAAGTCCTTCCAAATCTTTTTTATAAATGTGTCACTAACTTTTTATTCACAACATTAAACTGTTTCTCAGCCTTACCTACCGAATTTCATAATCCAAATCTAGCTTGTGCTTACCTTACAATAAAATGGTTTGTATAAAAGAAGATGATTTTTTTAGAATAATAATTCTACTTTCAAACAATATATCGCATTGTAAGTAGAATATAATAATAAAAAAATTAAAATTAAATCTACGATCGCAAATTTCAAGTTATCATGTGAGAACATTATTATTTTTAAGTCATTATTTGTCTTAATTAATTTAAGTCATTAATCTGTTTAAACCGATTTGAAGCAATCACGAGACTTCTCTATCCCTATATAAATATAATTTTATTAAACTTTCATTTTTAATTTTTTTATCAGGCAAACAAAGTTCTGGAGCTCGACCGATTTTGAGATTAAATAAACAGCTCTGATGTCATAGTTCTACGTCAACCTTTTAAAAATGCGTCTGCTGTCAAAGAAGCATACGTAATAATAAAGCAATACTGATAAAAGCAGGTCAACCTTTTAAAAACGCATCTGCTGTCAAAGAAGCATACATAATAATAATGCAATACTGGTAAAAGCAGGTAAAAAAATATATTATTCTAAAATCTGGGATTTCCATTATAAAATTCCAATGCAATTCAGAATTTCAATGTTTTAGTAAGTTTAAATAATAATAGTGGAAATATTAGAAATTTTTTCTTGTTTTATTTTAAAGAAAACTGCATCTACTGTCAAAACGCTAGTTGCTATTTAACTAATGATGACTGGCGTTAATGGTTTTCAAGTTGAAATCTGAGTATTTCCGAATCATGTAAACTATTCTATAAAAAAAAATCTTTTAATTTTTGGAAATTCTATCGTAATATTTTTTGTTATGGTTTTGCACATATATGTAACTTCTCCATATTCAATGATTATTTTATGCACTTCCTGGATTTAATAATAAAAGTGAAAAAGATTTTTCCAATATTTAAACTACTAAATATCGAAATTCTTTTAGAAATTAATAGCGCTCCAGCAAAGTATAAAATAAAAAAAATTCCATTTTTTAAAACTATATTGAATTACTAAAAAGATTAAAAAGCATAGGATACTTGTAGTATTTCATTATACTGCACACAGAGAAAGAGAATCAAGATATTATGAAATCATCATTTTGTTTTGTATTTTTTAATAAATCAACGTTTGAATTGATTATCATGTGAGAACATGATGTTGTTTTGGTTTGAGGTTTTTTGAAGCCTCAAAATGCGTAGGCAACAAATTAGCGATTTATCGCTTTTGAGGCATCAATTTCTCGCTTTTTGGGTTATTAGAAAATAATGCAGAAGGTTGTTACATTTGGCGATTTATAGCCAACTAAAGTTACAACTTGGCGCGAATATCCTACATGTACCCGATTCTCCTGCTTTGGAACTCCACCAATTTTGAGATTTAAAAAAAAAAAACAAAAAAAAAAACATCGTTTTTCTAAATATTGACGCATGCATAATGTGATAATCTCGTGGTGGTTTCAAACCGGTTTAAACTGGTTAATGATTTAAATTGTTTAAGACAAATAATGACTTAAAAAAATAATGTTCTCGCATGATAACTTGAAATTTACGATCGTAGATTTCATTTTAATTTTTTTTAAAGTTTGTTTTATTTAAACTTTTAATTTTTATTACACATGCATTTAAACAATTTCAAACTATGGAATGAAAAGTAGAAATTTTATTTCATTTTCCTTATTTATTTTTTTAAGAACTGCTTTAAAATTTTTACAATTTTAAACTATTTTTTTTTTCGAAATGTCAATAATTAAAAAAACTTTTTATAATTACCATTTTTTAAAATTTATTATTTTTTTTATTTATTTATTTATTTTTACTAAGTGGCAAAGTTTACCATTTCCAGTTCCGGCTTTATTAAATAAACAGAATTTAGAATTTGCTTACTTTTACGAATGCACATGTAAATATTTCCAGTAATTTGAATTAAATTATTAGAATATAAAATCAAATATAAATCAAAATTATTCAGCCATTTCAAACACTTTTTCTTATTTACTAGTAAGATTTATTCTTAATTATTGCTCAGTAATAGTACACAAATATAAGCCATAAGAATGTATCCGTTTGTGTTTAGTTAAGTTCTTCAGTTTTTGAATTATCAGATTTGTATGCTTTTAAAATTACAGACTAACTCATGGCCAATCCTTTCACGGATTTGGTTCCAATTTGTTGTATATTTATGCTTTAGATATTTATATGTGTTTCATATTTTATCCATCTAATTTTCTTGATTTTGTAATTAATATGTTAACTTTTATTCGGACAAACGGAAAACTTCCTCCAAAGGGATTTTATTCAAAATGTGACATAAATCTTCAAATTTAGTGTCCAAATACCGAATTTCAATTTTCTAGTTCAAAATGCTTTTGAATTACATTTTGAGAGATCGATAGACAAAATTCCACAAACGAATTTTTTTTCATGTGAAACTTGGGGATTCATCAAAATTTCGATTCTGAATTTTTTGACGCTTATAATATTTTCTCTTTGTATACTTAATATTTGAGAAAATAAAATTGCTTTTAACGAAATGCTATTCCGGCACTTAAATGTGTCTTTATTTAAGACTAGCCGCCTTTGGCGACCAGCCGGTTCTCCAATCTTAATGTTCGTTAAAATTTTAATAATTAAATATTTTATGCAGTTCCTACTTTAATAGCTTCTTCATCAAAATATTTTAAAACTTCAAATTTTGATAGTCATATAATTCACTTATAATATTATAAAGGCTTCAGTTATAACGTAATATGCATGTCTCTAATTTTCTGTTAGCTCCCGTAGAATTTATACTTTAAATTAAAGTGGAAAGGATGAATCTGCAATTAATATAATAATATTTTTTACTGAAACAAAGTATTTTTTTTTTGTAATATGATTACTGAAAACAGTCACTGAGCGTTTAAACTTTATGGGCACCAAAGAATATCTTTCTTAATTTATGTAATATTTCAAGAATTTGTCAACAAAATTTTCTCAGATTCATCATGCGCAGATCGATTCATCAACAATGTTTAATTTTAAATCCATAAACACTAAGAAAATAAAACGAATCGTTTAAAATAATCGGTTGAAAACAGGTTAAAAAAACTACTTAAAAAAACGATGTACTTAAAACTATAAGCATATACAAAAAAATATATAACTAACATAAATACAATTTAATTACAAAAGCATGCAACTAACCTAAAAATAATTTAAATCAAGCCCGCTTCCGTTGAAAATAGATGTAAAGAATCAGAACACAATGCGCATGCGTGAATTTTCAACACTAGTTACGGTAACGCAAATGCGTGAATTTTTCTACGCCAGTTGGGGTAACGCTATGCAAATTAGAAATTTTTAATTTCCTTTATTCTGTTTTATTTTAATTCAAAAGTACTTCAGAATGAATCTGAAAGATCGATTCATTAACAATGTTTAATTTTCAATGCATCAAACATTAAGAAAATAAACAGAATCGTTTGAAATAATCGGCCGAAAAATCTTAAGCCTAGCCTCATTAGAGTGGGGGAAAAAACTGAACCCTTACTCATTTGGCGGTGGGGAAAATGAAAAGATTTTTTTGGCTAGAAAGTTAGTTTTTTATTAATAATTAAAATTCTAATTAAAAATTCAAAAAAAGGGACCCCAGGTGCACATTCCCGACCTCCAAGGTATACATGTACCAAATTTGGTAGCTGTAAGTCAAACGATCAGGCCTGTAGAGCGCCAACACACACATTGAGCTTTATATAAGTATAGATAAATACTTTACATAAAAGCTCTCTCTTTTAGTTTTTTAGAGGGATTATTGTGTTAATTCTTTTAGAAATTTAGTTTCATTTTCGATTTCATCAATTTTTTTAAACACCATTACGGCAGTTTGCACATGTAATACATATGTTTACATAGATATGTGGTAATTATTCTTTCTTTTTGCCAATTTCGGTCAAAAATAGATGATTGATTCAATATCGTTTTTATTAAAATATTTTTATTCAGAAAACAAATGCATATCAATTAATAAATGTTCTTCGATTTTCATTCGATTGTTACTTTTTAATCTGTCAAATAATTATGGTGACGTTATGGAGACATTTTAAGCTATCCATATAAATAAACAAATTGCGCCATCCATATAAATAAATAAATTGATGAGAAAGTTAATACTTGCGACTAGCAAATTGGTCGACAAATTAGGCTATGTTTCAATGCAGGTTGTGCAATGAATCTGAAACTAATAAAATAAATCCTGAATAAAGAAGCAATTCCAAGCAATTTCGAAACAATTGCAATATGATCATTAAGCATCATTATATTATATTTTTATTATATCATCATTAATATTATATTTTTGGTCTAATAATCTCTGTTCATATTTGAATCAAACATCATAACTAATTGCCTTTACACGCTTATATGATACCAGAAAATCTGGTTTTGAGAAATTTTGTCATTTAATGATATTATAATTTGAGCTAAGATTTATATTTTTCTTTTGTCATCCAACTGGTAATAGTCTTCATTTTTATTCGTGCTTCGCTGTTGAATATTTTCGTAGATATTTTTGCAAATAAAATTACAAAAATAACTGAGAGAGATACACGAAACCGAATGAGAGATGACATGCGATGTTGCTTTTTGCATGTGATTGTGAAGTCATTAGAATTAACTTTTCAATACCTGTTAAACATAGGAAAATTGTGTATGACAATTTCATATATAAAATTTGTAATGCGATGCGATTTTAAATCTTCCAATTATTTGACAATTTTTCTTACTCTAATGCAACCTCCGGGGGGGGCACCTCGAAATGAGGATGAGATGCTTCCGGTATGGTAGGTGGATCTCGCCACCCTTGAGGGTATACAAAAAAGGTGCGGAATCTGGCTCCTCCCATCATCGATGGGAGGAGCCAGATTCCGCACCTTTTTTTCCAGATTCCGTACTTCCTTCGGAAAGGGTTGTACCGTGGCCGGTGATTGCCCTTAAGAATCAATATATATGAAAGTTGACATGATAATTCGATAGATAAAAGTTTCAAAATCTTCCTACTCTTGCATATTTTCATCTTCACCTGATCAGCTCAATAATGTTCGTTCATAAATGTAAAACAAATATAATATGTAATGAATGATCTACAATGTTTATCGTTTATTACATGCAATACTTAATGATGATTAATCCCTCATACAAATTTTCTGCTGATTAACTCTCTAGAAAAGTATCTATGTCCCGTTTCTTCCTAAGAATGGCTTCTAATAAAGGACAATTAGTATCCAATAAAAAGTATATTGTTACGAATCTGTAATGCTGCTTCCCAGCATAGTTGGTTCCACCATCGGAAAGAATGTTTTACAGTCATCGGTATTGGTCGGAGTCCGGTGTCGCGTCGGAGGGTCCCGGAGCTTGGCGACAAACTTGGCGACCATGTGGCGACTTTGGCGCCAAAATAGATTATACCCGAAACATCGAGAATTTTCCCGATCCATCCAGTAGGAACGGAGATACGCCTCGAACGCTCCTGATTGGTTGAGTGGCGTCTAGCCCCGCCTCCTGAGACCTATAAAAGGAAGCGGCCGCAGCTGCTAGGGCAGAGTAGTCGGAATCGACAGAAGAACTGACCTTCCAGATATTAGCGGAGCAGCGACGGAGTCAAGTGAGTGCTGAATTAAGTTGTGCGCTACGGTCTGCATTAGAGTCTGTTGTCTGCACGTCTCGGCTGAAGATAATTGTGTGCTGTATATAGTTGTCGTCTTTGTGTCATCCTGCGTATCTTCGTGTAAATAAACGTCGTTGTTTCATTTTCTACTGCTGATTGAGTGTTCTCCACACCATATAACCCACTATCCAAACGAACCCCGGAAATTTCGTAACAATATGTTTCTGCCGTGGTAACAAGAATCGAAATTAAAATTCATAAACATTCAAAGACAGAGAAAAAGAAGTTGAATTTTGAATGGGAATGAAAGATAAAAATGATCACCACTTCAAATCAAATTTACACTGACTGCAGCTTAAGCGCCTCTAAATTCAAAGAGAAAAATAGATTACTTTTTCCTTCAATTCAACCAATCAGCTGTCCATCTGGTGGGCTTTCACGGGCTTCAGAGGGAATCGTCCTAACCTGCGTTCTCTTGATTATTGGCTCATTTCCAGCTTTGTTTTTATATTTTTATTATTTTTCCCATTTTTATTGACTATCGATAAAAGGACAAAGTGATCATTAACAAAGTAAATAAAGAACATCGGAATCTCAAAATTAAAAACTACTAAAAACATTCAATTAAAAATTTTTAAATTTTTAAAATAAATTCAAAACTGAGTTCTCAATTCTACAACCCTAATGGATGAGTAGCCACTAAATAAAACTAAATGAATATTTAGGATTCAAATAAGCGTTATAAAATAAACTATATATATTATATTATACTATGCTGTACTGAAATTTTATACTGCGAATTTATTTTATCATGGATATGCAAAACGCTAAGCATATGGGAAAAAATCTTGAAAAATTAATCATGCTTGTCAGAAAAAAATATCAACATGATATTTACGATTCATAATATTTCATACTAGAAACATTTTCGATGCCTGTTGCAATACGCATTTCCTGGATAAATAATAATTTCTATTGCATATAAATATTGGGAAAATACGAACAACCAATAGAAATTGTCACCCTTAAACTTCCTAGCATACTTTCTAAAAATGTATTTGTATATAATTAATCGTATATTATTAGTGATCAATAGATACGAATGAGCCTATTAGAATGCGATTTTTGATAATTAATCGCTGGGATGATGTTAATACACAAGTACCAGAAAACTGAATGTGTATTTTGGATTCCCTTTTCTCCGACCAATTAAAACCAAAATTTGAGAAAAACTACAACAACAGTCACAAAGTTACACCCTAAATTTCAAATATTTAAATTGTGTTTTGAGCTATCGTGTTTACGTGTTTTCCAAAGTATAGTCCAGCAGACAGTCAACCCTTTGAAGAATTTGGTTTAAACTTTGAAACATATCTAAATTTTAAATGTTAAATTTGTACACCAAATTTTATTTATCTATCTCTCTTCGTTTCATGGCTATTGTGTTAAACTATATTCGAACAGATAGAGAAACATATTTCCTCTTAATGAATTTTGTTGTAAAAATTAGAATTTGTAAGGAATCTACAAATTATGAGTGGCAATCATAAACCAAAATTCATTCATCTAGCTCAAAGCCTTTCTTTAGCTATCATGTTCATAGACAGAAGTATTCAAAAATATGTTTTTGGACTAAGGGAAGATGTGAAACATGGAGACTGTAAACATCAAATTCTCGAATTCGTATTTTTTGATTATTACAATACCTAATTTTTGTATATATCGTATGCAAAAAAATAGAAAACTGCATGCAGATTAATTTCTTCCTGAGTATTATTTTGTGAAAATAAAAGAATAAGATATCCCCTCCTCAATTTTCTGTCTTCAATACAGTTTTTTAGCCATAGGTTTACTTTCTTCAATACATTATTTCGAATTTATTTTTTCAATCTCGAATTTTTCAATAAAAACCTTAGCTCAGCAACAGACTTGAAAAAGATTCAGGAACTCTTCTCCTATGACTTTACCCCTTTTGAGATATAAAATTACTTAAAGATCCCAGACATGAGACCAATTATCTTAAAATAAGTCTCATGTGGCAAGTAACAAGTATGCAATTAGATTCTTATTTGTGGCAACAGTCTATATAAACATATCAGGGATAAGAAGTCATTATACTTCGCCCGAAGCCTCATATGTGCGCGATCTACTAAAGCCTCCTGTATGCAGTACGTGAACAAAGGTATATCTGTCTCTGAAGTGAAAGTATTAATGTTTTTATAAATGTCATGATTTTTTTCTATTTAAATGAAATCAGGGTTTGTTATCAACAGACAAAGTTTGATGTTTTTTCGAATGGTAATGAAATTCAAACTTAATCATCGGAACACTTTATAAGTGTTGCCATTTTATGTCGACGAGTAAGTAAAATTTCATTAACTTCCATACATCAAAATTGATAAACTGAAGTCTTTGCATTTTAAACCATTTTAATAGAGATTTTTATAAGAACTCTGCTTTTTGAAATTCTTATCTCTCTGCATTAATTTCTGAAATTCGCAACACAATGAAGACTTCGATCATTCGAACTAAGTTCGCTCTACCTTCTTCTTTCGGTAAGTAGAATTTTTTTTTCATTTACTTATCCTAATCGTCATTTCATATATTTAAAATAACTAAAAAAGAAGTGGGTACATATACAAGAAAAATAATAGAAGTGCATCTTTAAAAAAAACGCCAACTTCTTTACATTAATTGAATGTATTTTTAAATTAAAAGTATGCAGATAATTTAGATTTCTGTAATGAAAAAATATGCAGATAATTTAAATGCAGGTACTTTAGAAATAAAATATCAATATTTTATTTCTAAACTGATTTTAGGTAGTTTTATTGCAACGATAACTTTTTGATGTACAATGTAATTCTATATATATATATGTACTTACATACAATTCTTACTGTATGTTTTTAATTACTTATCGGGAAAATAATTAATTTTTACTATAGGAAGTTTTAAGCACAACTTTTATTTCTATGACTGTTTTTGCGCAGAAATATATTTTTTCTTGGCTGATATTTTTAATGTAATAGCTACTTCTGTGTGAAAATTATAATATGCAAAATCCTTTTATCGACTAAACCTCAATTGCTTTAAATTAGAATTTCAATAACAATTTAATCAGACGATTTATAAAAACTATCGATATCTAATTTTTTCTCTAATATTTGTAGCACTAGTCTAAAAATATCGTTCACAAATGCTGAACTATTAAGAAAGGTTGTCGTTCTTTGAGTTATTGACTTAGATTAGCTTTAGAAAAGGTTAAATCATTATTTTAAGATCAATTAAAGTATCATCAAAAGATTTTTTTTGTATAAAAAATTATCAAGATTATAAAAAAAATCAGAATAAAAAGTAAAATAAAAAAAATTGGCATAGTAGTTTAATGTGTAAAAAAAAATTTATTATTTTATTATTTTTCTGATGTATGTACTTTGAAAAATTGGCGATATTCTTTTTCCTGTCTTATGTAATGAGAGAATATATATATACTGCATGCATTGATTTTTAAGAGTACACATGAATAGGATTGTTACGTTTAAAAACCATTTTATGATCAATTTTTAATGTCTGTAATCAAAATATTTATTCATTATAAATTGATATAGAAATCGATAATCATTTACGCCATTTTTTTATTTTTGCTAAGTCGGTTCAAATAAAGATGAAATGCCAATTTTTCTGTTACTTATAGAAATTCAGGAACAGATTTTTCAACAAATATTTTTTATATAAACTGTGAAACAAAAATAAAATTTTAGATAAAGTTTCGGAACCAATAGTTAAACAGCTAATTTTTATTCTTTAAAAAGTTTTTTTTTTATTTTGCACATCCACAGTGTTACGCTAATAAATAATGTAGCTGTGATTTTAAGCTGTGATTGACCTTTTCAATAAACGGGATTTTAAAAAGGTAAGAAAGAAAAAAAATACTAAAATAAGATTTATTAATTTTTAAAAACTTGGAAACTGATTCTTTAACTAAAAAATTGTTTTGTTGTTTCTTATTCCTTAAAAATTCCGTATTCAAAACTTATCAACTTGCTTATTTTGCAACTTAGCAATTTTCATATTTCATTTTTTACACGCATATTAAAATTTCCGTCCACAAGATTTAAGAAACTGTCGCGTTTTAATTAAAAATAGAGTTTCAAACAATAAAAAGGTTTAAACATTGTAAAATTTTATTTAAAATAATCTTTTGCAATGGATTATTTAAAATTTGTTGTTTACAAACGCTTTGGGAATGCATTAAAGTTTTCGCATATGAATAACTTAAATTTTCGTTATAAATTCTAAATGTGATTTTAATGAATTTTTGGAATATTTATTTAAATTGTTGTTTTTTTATTAGAAAAAAACATTAAAATATGGTCTCTCTAGCAACCCTGAGTATTTAATTTAATATTAGAGAACAAAAAGAAAAAAAATTTAATGCATTTAAAAGTTGTAGGGTAATTTTTAAAAGCTATTTTGCAAAATATATCAAATAACCTTCCGTTGTTAAAGCGAAATTTTAAAAAATTTTCTATTTCCAGTAAATTCTAGTGGATAATATACATTTGATAAATTTTGACATAGATATTGTAAATAAAATATATTTCTTTGCAAAATTTCATTTTCCATTTCATAGCACAATAGTTAAAAGTATTTTATTGCATTTTGTGTAAGATTTGAAAGTATTAAATTCAGTAAGCAGTAATTTTTATAACTGCTATGCACGTATTCGGTAGGAAGTAAACATGCTTGAGACTTAATATTATAGGAATACACCAGACACATAAACACGTTCAAATATAATTCATGTGATGAACACATTTTACACATTTTTAAATTTTTTATTATTAAAAATTTATTTATTAGATTTTTCATTTTCTTTTTCCCTTAGAATGTATTATTAAGTATGAATTCCTAAGTAACAATAAGTCTAAAAGCTTAATATATATATATATTTTTAATTTTACCTTAAAATTATAAAATTAAAAATTTACCCTGATTAATACCCTTGGTACGAGCAGATACCTGTAGATGGCTTCTCTTTATTATAATTACTAAAATGCAAACCTTGCAAGAGAAACAGTATCACGAGCATAAGTTGCACAAAAATCAATTTGTACTGACTTTTGTCTGTTAGCGTTAGGCGGCGTCTGTTTGGTAAAGGCCATCATCAACGGAAAGGTTAAGTAGAGATGAGGTAACTATCGATTAATCTCAAGAAATCGATTTTTTTCCCGGAGGAAACTGTTAACTATAGTGCTTTTTGACTATCAATTATATAAGAGACTTGAACCTCTACTTTTCAATTGAATGTTACTTTGTGGGTTTAAAAACAATTTAAAATTTCACAAAATAAATTAAAGTTATGTATTGTAAGTAATAGATAAGCACAAAAAATATTCTATTTAAACTATTGGATTAAATAAATTTATAAAATAAATCAGTTTTCATCAAAATACTTACAACTTACACAACTTCCCTATTTTTCTCACCCAATGAAAATTGTATTAAAAACAAAACGACATAAATTACAGTTAATTTTAAATACATTCATAATAATCAATAAAAATAAGTATAAAATGGTTTTCCCTAAAGTATATGAAATTGGCTAAGGGAAGAAAGTCAACAATAGAAAATAATTAGCATCTTTGGAGACCACCTTGTTCGCCAAGATTATGAACTTCTTAAGAGTATCATATACAGAGAAAGAAACCCGATGTCGACGAAAGCGCCTCCTGGTGATGCGCCCCCGCTGACTAAATTATCGAATGAAGGTTTGATTGACAAGCCGAATAAGAATTTCTAATCCCCTGTAGATATTGCTGTAAGGTGTCATTCAGAAGGATAACCGACCCGTCGAATTACACACAATAAAACTTTCCCTTACCCTTTGAAGAGGTCTTTCGAAAACCGACACTGACTTTATTTCGAACATCACGAGTGGGGGGAAGGTAACGAGCCATCCAAATTTGTTTATAAAAGATATTCGCTCAGTAGATAATTTAAATTTTCCCTGATTGCGCGCAGAAAATCGTACTGAGCGCCGAATGGCGGTAGGACTCTTAGAACATAGAAATGATTAATTGTTGAAGCACTTAGATTTTTGAACAATTAATTGCTCTTCGTAATTCTGTTAATTAATATTAGGGAATCCTGTAATTTAGAAGGAGTAAGCGAATAATTCAGTATTTATAGTATTTCGTTTGACACAACTTTAATTTTTAACAATAATTGCGTTTATTAATTTTTCAATCCAGGAGGATCGCACAAGGTTTATGTGCCTATGAAATTGTAAGATCTCGGATTCATCCCCAAAGAATGGACTCAATCCTTTCTCTCAATAGTTTTAGTACTAACAGCGAATTTTAATAAAATGCCCCTGATTTTTTTAGAATTTTATAAATAAATTATTTATTTAAAACATATTCAATAGGTTTAATTAAGAAAGAGAACGAACAAAATTAAGTTGAATTTTTCAACTCCCGCTACGTATTTGATATGTATAAAATGACCTGGTGTTTCTGAGTCGCTGGGATGCACCTAATTTCTGCCTGATTTTCCCAAAAAAGAGAATATCCTAAATTTTAATTAAATGACTCATTTGCACCATATTAAAAAGAAAAGATAAATATAGTTATTTTGAAAATAATGTTAGAACGAATTCTATTCCTCTGCTTTTCTAAACGTGGAATATAGCCAACTTAATATGATAATGTGCATAAATTGGAAGAAAAAATAATGTATTAAATTGAAAAATGCGTATATTAGATTAAATGTCTGCAGGTTTTTGAAATTTTTAAACCATTAATTGAGTGATTATCTCTAAATTTATTTTGTTTTAATTATTTATTGGATTTTTGCAAGTACCACCATTCATCTGCTTAGCCAGGATTCTGTATTTCGTATCAGAGTTCTGGAATATTTCAGATTGAAAATTCAAACCTTTCTCTCTCTGACATTCAGCATAGGTCAAAACTGTTCTGCATTTCTGAAAGCTTATCAGCTATTTTTGTTTATTGTATGTAACTAAAATTTTTTTTAAAAGTTTAGCGAGATTCAATTAAATAATTTGATAGGAATGTTGCTTCGTTCAAAATAGAAATTTTGATTACTCCTATATAACCATGAATTGGAAGAAAAATAGTTATAGAATATTTTGTTACACAAATGCTAATACACATTAAAAAGCCTTATTTCTTTGTTATATAAGAAAAAGCTTTTATGAAAGCAGTGAACAACTTAGTTTTAGTTCATTTTTATAATCCAAATTTGTGGTTGCTAAAATTTACTTAGCAGCCACTACAAGAGTATATTTAACTTCAAATTCTGTTAGACATGTAACATTTACTACTGTTCTAA